>NW_024716082.1:35000-38442 GCF_018991925.1 Homarus americanus | reverse complement strand
TCGCATACTTCGTTCAGTTACGTATTGCTCTGGGATAAGATGGAACGGATGGAGGAAGAATGATGCTAAATGGGGTTAGGTTTTCTCTGTTTAACCTCTCGTGAAAAGAAAAAAAAATGGGGAATATTTTACTGTTGTATGGGTTTGAAAATTAAGTGAGAATTTGTAAGTTTTTAAATGGAAGATTTGTTCGTTTTTTTATTTATGAATTTTTTGAACTTTGGGTAAGGTTGATAAGGTTCGTAGGTGAACTTTTTAATGTGTGAACGTTTCCTGGTTCACTTTAGGTTAGAACACACAGATAGGTTCACAAGGTTAGAATTTGAACCTTTTTGAATGAAATATTCTTAAAGGTTGAATAAACTTACTTCTAGAAATATAAGTTCATAAACGTGCAATATTGAACTTTCGACACTGAACTGTTCCCAAAGGTTTGAATTAAGCTGGTGAGAATGAAAGCTTCTGAACATTCCAATAGTAGCAGTTTACGCTCAATTGAACCTGTATAAGCCGTTAGAGTACTGATGGCACGATTGCGGCGGCAACCCCTTAGTACGATGACTATTCCCTTGGTACGATGATATTCCATGGGTACGATGATATGAAGCACTTGAGTACGATAATAACCACTTGAGTACGATGACATTAATCCCTTGAGTACGATGACTGTGCGGTCCTCGTACTCAAGGGATTAGGGGATTTATTAAAGGATTGAGAGAGAGAGACCGAACAAACAAATTGGTAGAGTCGTGACACATTATTTTCCTCAAGACTCTCTGATGGTGGTAGTAGTGGTGGTGGTAGTGAGGTGGTGTGGTAGTATTGGTGGTAGTGGTGGTGGTGGTAGTAGTGGTGTGGTGGTGTGGTAGTGGTGGTAGTGGTAGTGGTGGTGGCTGTCGTTCATTGGCTCATGGATGACGTGGCCGGATCGATGGGTTTGCTGGGTGAAGATGGGGCGTATCGGATCTGGTGTTCGCTGACAGCTGCGGGTTCATATAAGCTTTGTCTATAGTGTGTGTGTGTGTGTGTGTGTGTGTGTGTGTGTGTGTGTGTGTGTGTGTTCGTCTTGTGTGTGTTCATAAAATGGTGGCGTGTTTTTTGTTATTGTTTCATATTTTTTTATTTGTTGTTTTAATTTAATATTGTTTTTGTTAATATAATAATTTTGTTGTTGTTTTTATTATTTATTATTATTATTATTATTATTATTTTTCTAATATCTCTCAGTCTCTTAAAGTCGTCAGGATGAACTGCCACTAAACGACCACCTTAGGGTAGTTAGGTAGTGTGGCCAGGGAGATAGTCTGTCTCTCTCTCTCTCTCTCTCTCTCTGCTCTCTCTCTCTCTCTCGCACAGGGTGGGGATCTCTTTACTAGACTTACATATAGCACTATATGACAATCAGGGTAATTATTCAACCCTGAAATATAATTGAACCGTTACTGAAATCTTGATAAGTAATGACTTCAGGTGTATTGATTATCTTTTAAAGGTAATTGCCTCGTACTATAATTAGGGTATTTATTGAGGGTTATTTAATTAGTGTTCTGGTCTAATTAGGGATTAATTGAGATTTTGGTAAGGTTAATTATGGTCATTAGCGGTTGGTCTGGTTAGTTAGATTCTGAGTTGGTTATTATTATTATTTGTGTATTATTATTATTATTATTATTATTATTATTATTGTTTTTGTTGTTGTTTGAAACATAAGGCGTAAACGGTAAACAAATTAACAAAATAAACAAATTGAACTACAAGGTAAACAGTTAATTGCATATTTAGTATTTAGTGTTACTGGCCTCAATAACAGGTAATTAGGAGGCAGGCTAGTGGTACCTTGATGAAGAAGACGTTGTGGTGAGGTAAAAGCTATCTCTCTTTTTTCTCTTTGTTTGTCTTTCTCTCTCTCTCTCTCTCTCTCTCTCATTCTTACCTGACTCCTTACCTTCATCTAATTACCTGTTTTAGGGCCACTCAGAGCTTTTCTGATCAACATACCTTACCTGGGTTGAGTAAGTTGTGTTTTGAGCCGTTCGTCTTATAAATCCGGATTCTGAAAATTCGTCTAAAGTTCTTAAATTATCAAAATGTTGGAATTTTTGCATTCTACAGAACTTCCTTGTTTTTTATCAGGATTATAAATATTTATCTAGAAGAAGTGTGTGTGTGTGTGTGTGTGTGTGTGTGTGTGTGTGTGTGTGTTTTATGACCTGTGGTGTAATGGTCAGCATGCTCGCCTCGCAAGTAGTGGACGAGGTTGATCCCAAGGCTGGGTGAAGCTATGGGCAAGTTTCTTTACGCCATTTTACTCTGTCTACCCAGCAGTAATTGGGGACCTGGATAATTTTGTGGATCGTGTTCCGGGGTAATGGTTAGCCAGTGCAGTTAGCGAGTTGTCGGGTCTTCTCGGACTATTCCTTGACACTGGGTCATGCAGCTCGTTAACTCAGGTGTGGTTGTTGTGTTTGGCGACAGTTTCTACACCATAAACAAATTTACGCCTGGGTACTTAGTCATGCATCTTCGTTACGAGGATGGCCATTTTTTGTTTAATCATTGTTTTGTTAATTTCATAATTTATAGAGGTACAAATATTTTCTGGGTGTATTAGAGAGAGGCCCCCTCTCCTCTCTCTCTCTCTGTATAGAATGCTAAAGCACAAAACAGTTGACTGAAAATGTTCTTCAAATGATTTATTAACAGAACCGGAACAAGATTTCAACCAATATTTTTTTTTGCAATATAAATAAAACAAACATTTAACTTGTTTTACAAAGAAACGAAGCATTATCATGCAACTGGCTATCAACAATGTATTTCAACGTGTTGTACAATGTTGCCAGTTTATTTCATTCATCATATTTTGCAATATTTAAAATAATTTATTCATTTTAATGAATCAGGGCAAATTTCAACCCAATTTGCAGCTGAATGAAGGCGGTGAATTCAGCATTATTTACACTAGGTGGAAGTTATAGTGAATTCAACTCTTACAAGGATATAAACAAAGAATTCAACTCATCTGCATGTATTCAACTCATTCTGCAGTTGATTGAAGAAAGCAAACACAAAGGTTATGACCTACTGTAGCGAATGTGTTTAATAGCTAGGCATTGATATACAGCACATAATGGCAGGAGTGAAAGCAAATTGATTATACATCTGATTTTGAAAAGCAGGAGTGAAACAAATTATTATACGACTGATTTTGAAAGCAGGAATGAATGAAGAATGTGGAAATATTATGTTGGGGAGGAGAGGAAAGGGGGTAGGGGAAGGATGGGTGAGGGTGAGAAAGGGGTAGAAAGAGAGTGGGAAGGGAGAGAGACAGAGTGGGAGGGGAGAGGAAAATGTTTCTTGTTATCTAAAATTATTCAGAATCTGTGATTTTTTGAAGTGGATGAGACTGACCAATCACGAGTCAGTAATTCTTCCTTCAACC
>NW_024716082.1:12500-22500 GCF_018991925.1 Homarus americanus | reverse complement strand
GTTCGTGTTGTGTATTGGTGGTGCGTTTAATAAGGCCTTAGGGTGAGGTTACGACACAACACACTGGCTGGTGCTGTAGGGTGAGGCTACGACACAACACACTGGCTGGTGCTGTAGGGTGGCTGACCACCTGGCTGGTGCTGTGGGTGAGCTGACACAACACTGGCTGGTGCTGTAGGGTGAGGCTACGACACATACACTGGCTGGTGCTGTAGGGGTGAGGTTACGACACAACACACTGGCTGGTGCTGTAGGGTGAGGCTACGACACAACACACTGGCTGGTGCTGTAGGGTGAGGCTACGACACAACACACTGGCTGGTGCTGTAGGGTGAGGCTACGACACAACATACTGGCTGGTGCTGTGGGGTGAGGCTGCACAACACTGGCTGGTGCTGTGGGTGAGGCTCGACACAACATACTGGCTTGTGCTGTAGAGTTGAGGCTACGACACAACATATTTTCTCACTTGAACCAAAATTTATTGTGATTATTTACAGTCGAGTCACAGAGAGAGAGAGAGCCCTTCTACCCAAGAGTGAGACACCACCCCCTCATAAATTATATGTCCCTCTTACCCTCACATAATAGAGCTCTTCTCCGCTCTTAGTCACAAATTATCGCCATTATCCTCTTCTTCCCCTCTCTGTCTCTCCTCCTCTCCCCTCTCTTCTCCTTCCCTCTCTCCCTCTCTTCTTCTCTCCTCCCCTTTCTCTCTCCTTCCCCTTCACCCCTCTCTTCCCCTTCCTCTTTTATTTACTCTTCCTTTCCTCTTTCTCCCCTTCTACCTATTTTCCCCACCAATTACAGAAATTTCCTATTTTTTTACCCTACATTCCTCCTTAACCAATCATAGCAATCCGTTCTACTCCTCCCTAATCCTCTTAACCAATCACAGCCATTTCTTTCAAGTCTTAACCAATCATAATCCGTTATACTCCTCCCCTAATCTCTTAACCAATCACATCATTCCTTCCCAAGTCTTAACCAATCATAGCAATCCGTTTCTACTCCCCCTAATCCTCTTAACCAATCACAGCCATTCCTTCCCAAGTCTTAACCAATCATAGCAATCCGTTATACTCCTCCCTAATCCTCTTAACCAATCATCCATTCCTTCCCAAGTCTTAACCAATCATAGCAATCGGTTTCTCACTCCCCCTAATCCTCTTAACCAATCACAGCCATTCCTTCCCAAGTCTTAACCAATCATAGCAATCCGTTATACTCCTCCCCTAATCCTCTTAACCAATCACATCCATTCCTTCCCAAGTCTTAACCAATCATAGCAATCCGTTCTACTCCTCCCCTAATCCTCTTAACCAATCACAGCCATTTCCTTGTCTTAACAATCATAACAATCCGTTATACTCCTCCCCTAATCCTCTTAACCAATCACATCCATTCTTTCCAAGTCTTAACAATCATGCAATCCGTTATACTCCTCCCTAATCCTCTTAACCAATCCATCCATTCTTTCCCAAGTCTTAACCAATCATAACCATTTCTCCCCACCACCACCGCAGTTCCCTACTTCGCCCCGCCTCTCAGGAATTTTCCCCAAACCTCACGTAAATGATGAATGAATGGATGAATGAAATAATGAATAAATAGGGAATAAAGACATAATATATACGTTGATAATTATAGTAGAATTGAAGTGGATAGGTGGGAAATATAGTTGAAATATATAGATGAAAGAGAATATATTCACTCTTTTTATCTCCTCTCTCTCTCTCCTCTTTCTTCCTCCTCCCTTTCTCTCGTTCTATATCCGTCTCCCTCTCTTTTCTCCATCTTTCTCTCCCTTTCTCTCCCTTTCTCTCCTTGGGGGTGTAGATGTAGAGTAAGTGAAACGTGGGTTGTGGTGACCGTAGAGTTATTTGATATTTGACTTATGATGTGATGAAAATACGAATACTACTACTACTACTACTACTACTACCTACCACCACCCACCACTACTACTACCACCACTACCTACTACTACTACTACTACCACCACTACCTACTACCATACTACTACCACTACTACTACTACCACCACTACTACCACTACTACCACCACCACTACTAATACTACCACTACTACTACTACTACTACTACTACTACTACTACTACCACTACTACTACTACTACTACTACTACCACTACTACTACTACTACTACTACTACTACCTACTACTAATACTACTACTACTACTACTACTACTACTACCACCACTACTACTACTACTACCACTACTACTACTACTACTACTACTACTACTACTACTACTACTACTACTTTTAAATTGTCAGCCTCCCCAATAGCCACACCTTCTTGTTATTTGTAATATTAACTATCCTATGCATAAACGCTATCCTATCTGTGTTAGAATGGTTGAGCCGCAGATCGATGCGGCATTCGGTGACTGTAGCCTCATAGTCGATATCTGCAGCAGTTGACGGAGTAGGGCAGAAGCTCTCGTTCCCTGAGGCAGAGCAAAACCGACCGAAGGAGAGGACAGTCGACATCTCATCCAGGCTGTGACATAACTTCTGGGCTGCTGCTGTTCGGAGATCAGCTCGCGAGTCTGGCGTAGAAACATCTTGCGCTTGGGCCCATCCACCAGAGGTTGTGAACACTAGCGGAGTGACTGCCTTGATCGACATATGATTCTCTCCCCCCTTGCCCTTCTCTTGTCGTTCTCGTTCCTCTATGTGCAGCATCGAGAGCTAGGTTACGGTGACAAACGGCCATGGGATCAAAATCCTGATGTCGAAGAGGCTCGCTGTCCCCGCGTCCAGAATCCTCCAGCACTGACGTCCACACGGGCTTCTTAGATGTGTTGAAGTCCTGTGTTGGAGGATCTCGCCATCCAGTGGAAGGAGGTCGGTTCTACCATGACGTCCCGGCAGGTTTCCTTCAACATATTTGCTGTGAGATCCTTACCTCGTCATGCCTCATGCATATGAAGCCCCCCTTCTTGCAAACCATGGCGTGATCGCCATCATAGGAATAGCCACACACGCATTGGAGGGCAAACCATCTACTAGCCACTGGCTACTACCACTACCACCACTACCACTACTACTACTACTACTACTACTACTACTACTACTACTACTACTACTACTACTACTACTACTACTACTACTACTACCACTACTACTACCACTACCACTACCACCACTACCACTACTACTACTACTACTACTACTACTACTACTACTACTACTACTACTACTACTACTAATGCTACTACTATCTAAAACTAATATTATAATAGTAATAATAACACGGACACAATACCTAAGATAATTAAACACTTTTCACATATGGATGACAACTTTGGTAGTTACGAACAACAAGACACCGATAGTTGGGGGGTGTGTTTACATGGTGACGTCATTCATTAACAGTGGGACGGGACCTATTAAGCTACTGTATTGGTTTGGTTAGGTTAGAGTTGATTTGGTTAGGTTTGGTTAGGTTTGGTTGGGTTTGGTTAGATTTGGTTAGGTTTGGTTAGGTTTAGTTTTAGATTTGGTTAGATTTGGTTAGGTTTGGTTTAGATTTAGTTTAGATTTGGTTAGGTTTGGTTAGGTTAGAAACGAACTGACAGACAGATAGACAATTTGCAGACACACCTTCAGCTGAGCGGGTGATGATGATAATAATTTCCTTCGTTTAGTTAAGATGGGGAAGAAAGTCAGGTCATTCTTTCCCTACCTGGTCATTATTTACCTTCAACAATGTATTGATTCCCTATGCCCCCCCGACTATTCTTTCCAACGCTTGTATTTTTTCCTTTTATGTATTTTTTTCCCGTGATGTTTTTTCCTTTTGTCATCTTTCATGTTTTTCCATTTTTTTCCGGTTTTTTCCTCGTTTTACGTTGCGGTTTATATTTTTTCGTCTTTTTTCCCTGGATGTGTTTTATTTTTCGACATCCCAAAATAATCTCCCCACCCCCAAAATAACCTCCCCACTCAAAAATAATAATCTCCCCACAAAGAAATGTCTCCATTCCAAAAAATAATCTCCCCACTCAAAAATAATCTCCCCCTCCAAAAAATTAATCTCCCCATCTCTTCTCCCCAACAGGCATCATCCACCCCAAGACACTATTCCGACAGAGAGTATCAGAAAGCCATTAACGATGCTGTGGGCTCCCAGATGAAACAACCTCAAGTTTATGCAAGAATCATTCATACCAACAACTACCAGCATGGACATTAACCCTTCTCCTACCTGTGAGTACCTGGTGGGAGGTAGGGAGGGAGGGAGTAGGGGGAGGAGGGGGAGAGGGGAGGGAGAAAGGTCGTGACGGTTGTTATAAGGAATAAATAAGAGAAATGGAGATAGAAGAAGAACGAATAGGAGAGTGGGAGTTGTGTCCAGAATAAACAAAAGGTGATTGTTTACATAGTGATGGTAGAGGTGTGAAGTAGGTAAACAAACTCCCCCTCTCTCTCTCTCTCTCTCTCTCTCTCTCTCTCTCTCTCTCTCTCTGTCTCTCTCTCTCTCTCCACCTTCCATAACCTGACCTCCCTGTCCACTTCCTGTCTCCTTTCCCACACAATTTCCTTCCCATTGTCTTAAGTCAGTGGTCATAGTTTCCCCTTCCGTGTTGATGAACTTACATAAAGAGACGGTGTAATTATACCTGGCTGGTGTGGGGAGGAGGAGGGAGGAGGGACGGAAGGGAGGGGGAGGGGGAGGGAGGGGTGTTGGTGTTTGTTTAGTAGGGGAGACTGGGAGGGGGTGGGGAAGTGGGGAGATAGAGGTTTGAGAAGGGAGGAGTGAGGTGTGATGGTGAGGGAGACGAGGAAGAGGAGGTGGGAGTGGGGAGGAGGGGGGTGGGGCGTTTATCTGGGGAGGATGAGAACGTTTAGATTGAATGGGTTAAATGAGGGAGTGAGAGAGGGGGGTGGGAGAAGGTGGGGAGAGAGAGAGATCACAGTCCCTAGGTAATGTATACACCTTACCTGTAGGGCTTGGTAGTGGGGGAGGTGTGGGTGCTTGTGTGGGTGGGTGGGTGTTGTAGTGGGTGATGGTGGTTGAAGGAGGAGGTGTCAATGGTGGTTGTTGTGGTGGTGGTAGGACTCCCTGGTGTGTGTGGGGGTGGTGGGTGGGGGGCCTCCAATGATCCCTGACGCCGTGTGAAAATGAAAGTCTGAAGTAATGATGTGTGAAAATAAATAAATTGGAACTGGGAGTAAATTGGTGTATAAACATGTGTAATGGAAGAATAAGAAGAAGAAGAAGAAGAAGACGAAGACGAAGAAGAATAAGAAGAAGAAGAAGACATAAACAAAACACAATAACAATAATAAAAACAACAACAATATCACGATTTAACAAAGAAAAAAAAACGGATACAAAACTAAACACACGAAGAAAAACAAACAAACAACAACCCACACAAACAAACAAACAAACAAACACACACACACCTGTCTCCAATAGGGTGAGATATATCCAACTTTTCCTGAGTGTTTGTTGACATAACCAGCTGATGGGGATTCCCCGCCTCCCTCTCCCAATGATTCCCCCCGCCAAGTTTGTTTACATTCGTGACGTCACAGGCTAGATACCTTTCCCGCCATTGATAGACGTGTGTTGATGTTCGACTCTGTTGATCGACTCACGTGGGATCTGCTGATCGACTTTACGGTAGGACTCTGCTGATCGACTCTACGTGGGACTCTGCTGATCGACTTTAGGGTAGGAGTGCTGATCGACTTTACGTAGGACTCTGCTGATCGACTTGCGTAGACTGTTTGATCGACTATGTAGGACTCTGCTGATCGACTTTACTTAGGACTCTGCTGATCGACTCTACATTGGGACTCTGCTGATCGACTATGTAGGACTCTGCTGATCGACTTTACGTAGGACTCTGCTGATCGACTTTACGTGGACTCTGCTGATCGACCTTACTTGGACTCTGCTGATTGACTTTACGGTAGGACTCTGCTGATCGACTACGTAGGACTCTGCTGATCGACTTACGTAGGACTCTGCTGATCGACTATGTAGGACTCTGCTGATCGACTCTACGTGGGACTCTGCTGATCGACTCTACGTGGGACTCTGCTGATCGACTCTACGTGGGACTGCTGATCGACTCTCTCCTTATGTAGCGTCGACCAATTAGAGTTGACGGCGTGATGTATTTGAGTTGGATGAATATATAAGATGAGTGTGTTTGTGTGTGTGTGTGTGTGTGTGTGTGTGTGTGTCATTCTATTTGTTTGTCTCTCTCTCTCTCTCTCCCCCCCCCCCCCCCCCCCCCCCCCCCCCCCCAAATCATCACCATTTACGCCGTCAATAACACACAATTAAAAAAAAATATGACCCGTTCAAAAGGCGATATTGAACTAGTGTTTATGTACACACACACACACACACACACACACACACACACACACACACACACACCAGCAGATATGGAAAGCACTTCATTTGTATACACTGTGAGGTGTGTGTGTGTGTGTGTGTGTGTGTGTGTGTGTGTGTGTTACTGGACTCTTTCCTGTGTAATAATGCTTGAATTATTTACATATTGTTCCAGGTGAAATTTTATGTCGAAAAGTCGAATGATGTGTTTTTATGTATGTATGTATGTATGTATGTATGTATGTATGTATGTATGTATGTATGTATGTATGTATGGATGTAACCTATTTTTATTATTATTATTATTATTATTTTTATTATTGTTGTTGTTTTCTTGTTGTTGTTGTTGTTGACATAGAGGTGAGGAGAGTAATAATTCAGGGACAAGTGTGTTACAACGGGGTCAAAGGTCAGGGTCATATGCTACCAACGGGGTCGGTACCAGCGGGGTGGGGAGGGAGGGAGGAGGTAGGTGTGGGGGAAGGGGAGAGAGTGGGTGGAAGGAGGGTAGGGGGAGAGAGTAGGGTGGGAGGGAGGGTGAGGGAGAGAGTGGAGAGACAGGGGGAGATGGGGAGAGGGAGAAAGAATCTTGTTTTTCTGTTGCTGTGTGTGTCTTTCTTTTCGCCTCTCTCTCTTTCTCTCTCTCTCTCTCTTTCACTCACTCTCTTTCTCTGTCTCTCTTTCCCCTCCACCCTCTCTCTCTCTCCTCTCTCGTCTATTCCCCCCGCCCCCTCCCTCACTTTCCCCCCACTCTCTCACACTCTTTCTCTCTCACAGGAAAGTTAATCCTCTCACTCAGCCAAAAGAAAGTTCACAGGTTGGAGAGGTTTCCAAAGGGCTAATCACGTTTTCTCAGCGTCGAGCCAAAACAGACTTAAGTTCCCCCGTAAAGAGTCGCCGCTTTCTGTTGCCCGCGATATTATTGGTACGTTGGCGTGTGTTTAGCCGAGTCAAGTGATGGTCTTCAGAATATCGTTTTGGTGATTTGCTCTCTAACTCTGTGAAGAATTTTGACCTGATTCTGGTAACAATGTTGAAGGAAAGTATTTGATGTTCTTTTTCTATTTTTGTTTAATGGTAATGTATTTTTTATTTATTATTAATTATGATCTGCGGCAGAAATTGGTTCATACGAATATTGACCCAATTTTTGGTTCTTTCATTTCGGTGGTTAACTTTATTGGGAATTGTATTTGTTATTTATTATTTCAAAGACTAAGGCTGCTTATTTTATATTATACTCCTTCGTTTCACAACTATAGATATCATGGTTAAATTAGCGGAACACCAACACTGCGCATCTCGCTTCTCTTGTGTTCTGTCATGGCGGAACTACAACAAAGTCTTAAAAAAAAGATTACCCTATTTACGGTAACCTGATTATATGTGCTGAGTAGACAACCAACAGCCGGTGTTTTATTACGGTAGCTGATTGAAAATGTTCTCTAAATGGGTTTACGGATGATGAGGTGAACAGATAAATGAAATAGAAAGAAGAATGTGGAGGCTCGCACCAGTTCATTTTCCAGGAGGAACATCGATTTCTGGAAACAGTTTGGGATGAATATATTCTCCTGTAAATAAACTCCTAGACTAAACCGATTACAGCTTAGATTAATCCCTGCTTTATAATCCCGCTTTGTAATGAAACCAGACTCATTGCTTTGAATAGTGGAGAGCTAAACATTCGCGTGGAAGAGATTGATGACGTCGGCGTCTATCCTGGGATAAAATTTCCGTCCTGTGGCTCACGAGTTCCCGCGCTCCTGAACGGCAGCTTTAAAGATGGCTGACTGTTGGCGGGTGTTGACCAAAACAACCCTCCCTCCTCTCTCGCCCTGGTTTTTCTCCTCTCTCTCTCTCTCTTTCAACATGTAACTCTTATAATCTTCATTTTGTTGGTGAATCAGTCCCTAACGCTCGAGAATTACGGGTTATTTCAACCATATGTCTGGGAGCATCGTACACTAACATTTAAAGTGTAAACATTGCAATAATGAATAACTATTTCATCTATCTGGCCCAGCCATCATCACAACCAACTCACATAACACCCACAAACATAACCACAGTGTTGTAAACCAACTAACCAAGAAACAGAAGCAAATATCCACCAATTTTTTCAACTTGTTGCGTTTTGGCAACTGTGGAGGAGGCAGTGTTACCAACCACACCCTCCCCACTATACACCACAACACTACACTTTACTGCCACATTTAACCCCAACAAACCTTCTAGTCTCTTACGCCCTAAATATATTCATCTTTACGTTTAAACTTCCACTTTGACGTAGTAGTGACATAATGAAGGAAAAAACACCGTTAAATAACAAGGTAGAAGTTGTGAGGCGCGTGGCAGGTGTCTGGTAACCTGAGAGCAGACGCCTAACACACTGGCCAGAAATATTCGTTACCTTGGACATGACAGTCGGGGGCTGACAGTCGGGGCTGACAGTGGGGGCTGACAGTGGGGCTGACAGTGGGGGCTGGACAGTGGGGGCTGACAGTAGGGGGCTGACAGTCGGGGGCTGACAGTAGGGGGTAGTGGTATTACTTACAAGGTACTGACACGAATTCTCCTCTCTCTCTCTCTCTCTCTCTCTCTCTCTCTCCATTATCCTCTTAACTTTCACATTTTCATTCATTATCATACACAGTCAACCTCATCCCAGTAAAACAAAGACATACAGAAAAAACACCGAAAAACACCGAAAAAACACCAACACGTGTACACTTTGAAAACAAATTATCGTTCGGTGTCCTAGAAATTGTTAATAGTTTTTAATTTCCCGTTGATTTACAAATGGTAGGAAAGCATTGTAGTGATAAATTGTCCCGTTAAATTAAGTTTCCGTCAAAAATGGAATAAAACAAAACAAATCGACTTTTCCAACTAAATTATCGTTCCGGGTTGCGTAAAATTTTAATTGTTTTTGATTTAACAACATTTCAGAGATAAAATGTCCCGTCAAAATATTTACGTTATAAAGTAACAGAAAGTAACATGTTAAAGCTGTACTTATTAATTTGTTACTTATAAGAACGTTTGTGTTTGTGTGTGATTTACATAACCTGAATTAGTCTTTGTTTTGTTTGGGTTGAGTTCGTGGATCGCTAACTAGGTCTGGATTTTACGCTCACGAACGCTGCCGTGTATCCGGATTGATGTGTGTTTTGGTGCGTTTGTGTGTGATTTTGGTTTAGAGTGTGTTTTGGTGCGTTTGTGTGTGGTTTGAGTGTGTTTTGGTGCGTTTGTGTGATTTGAGTGTTGGTGCGTTTGTGTGTGGTTTGAGTGTGTTGCGTTTGTGTGATTTGAGTGTTTTGGTGCGTTTGTGTGTGATTTGAGTGTGTTTTTGGTGCGTTTTGTGTGGTTTGAGTGTGTTTTGGTGTGTTTGTGTGTGATTTGGAGTGTGTTTTGGTGCGTTTGTGTGTGGTTTGAGTGTGTTTTGGTGCGTTTGTGTGTGGTTTGAGTATATTTTGGTGCGTTTGTGTGTGATTTGGAGTGTGTTTTGCGTTTGTGTGTGATTTGAGTGTGTTTTGGTGCGTTTGTGTGTGGTTTGAGTGTGTTTTTGCGTTTGTGTGTGGTTTGAGTGTGTTTTGGTGCGTTTGTGT
>NW_024716082.1:0-7500 GCF_018991925.1 Homarus americanus | reverse complement strand
CGCAGTCTATTCATGACAGATAAAATTTATCTCATGACATGACAAATTTATCTATGATATGACGAAACCCATTCATGATGACACCATTCCATATTACACAAACCCATCTCACATTATATTTAAAATGCATATATTTACCCATTCCATATTATGATGGCCTATTCATATTGATTTAAAATTTATCTGCATATGATGAAAATGTATCTTATTAGTGATGGTACCTATCTATATTTAAATTTATCTTTATTAAAATATTCGTTTATGATTTAAATTCATCTTATTGTTGATAAATTTATCTATATATGAGCTTAAAATGCATCTGCTTATTGCTATTTTAAATATTCTTATTGTATTTAAACTCATTCTATGATTAGAATATTTATAGGGACATGACAGGAGAGAAGGAGCTAGAGGGAGAAGGAGCTGGAGAGGAAGGAGCAGGAGTAGGAGTGAGGAGCTAGAGGAGAGAAGGAGCCAGGAGTAGAGAAGGAGCCAGGAGTAGGAGGGAGCGGAGTAGGAGGAAGGAGCCAGGAGGGAGGAAGGAGCCAGATAGGGAGGAAGGAGCCAGGAGTAGGAGGATAATAGGTAACAATAGTTGGAGTAGTTTAATTATGCAAGAGGCCAACGAGCTGCTGTCCTAAGTGGTTCTCTGGAGGGGTGAGAGGGGTGAGAGGGTGAGAGGGGTGAGAGGGGTGAGAGGGGAGGGGGTGAGAGGTGAAGAAGTGAGGTTGGAGAAATTTACATACTTATCTCTCTCTCTCTCTCTCTCTCTCTCTCTCTCTCAGCTGCCCCTTACCTGGCCGTGTTTGCTCTGGCCATTAGGGGAGTGAGAGGTGTGTGAGGACGAATTAGTAGCTGGGATTACCTGGTTACCTCCTCTCTCCCTGCCTCCTCCCCCTCCTCGCTCCTGCCTCCCCCTTCCTCCTGCCTCCTCTCCTGTCTCTTCCCTCACCCCTGCCTCCCCCCCTCCCTCTCCCGCCCCCACCCTCTCTTCCTCCTGCCCTGCCTCCCTTGTACTACCCTTCCCTACCCTCACCATCCTCTCTCCTTCCCTCACCACCTTCCACCTACCTTCCCCTTTCTCCCCTTCCTCTCGCCCCTTCACTACTTTAAGTCATTTATGCATGTTCTGATGGGCTGTTCTGATGGGCAGCAGTTCTGATGGGCCGCAGTTCTGATGGGCAGCAGTTCTGATGGGCCGCAGTTATGATGGGCCGCAGTTCTGATGGGCCGCAGTTCTGATGGGCCGCAGTTATGATGGGCCGCAGTTATGATGGGCCGCTGTTCTGATGGGCAGCAGTTCTGATGGGCCGCAGTTCTGATGGGTCCGCATTTATGATGGGCCGCAGTTCTGATTGGCCGCAGTTCTGATGGGCAGCAGTTCTAATGGGCCCAAAATTGGTCTCTACACCAAAAAATCCTTTACCCAAAAAATAAAATTAGAATAAATCTCCAGGATTACATGAATAAATCCTTACTTGAGGCAATGTAATCCCTACCTCAAGGCTTACACTGAGAGAGAGGGATATGTCTTAAATCCCCATTCTCCTCCTCCTCCTCCTCCTCCTCCTCTCACCTGCACCTCACCTGCACCTCACCTGCACCACCTGCACCTCACCTGCACCTCACCTGTCCTCACCTGCACCTCACCTGCCTCACCTGCCTCACCTGCACCTCACACCTGCCTCACCTGCACCTCACCTGCACCTCACCTGCACCTCACCTGCACCACCTGCACGCTCACCTGCCTATGTTACCTCACTGCACCTTGAGGAGGAGGAGAGACAAGAGGTAACACACCCAATTAGAGAGACAAGGAGGGGGGGAGAGAGACCTAAGGAGAGATAACCTGGATTACCTGGTTCTCTCAGCCTTCATCAAATCCATCCGGTAAAGCATTAATTCGGTTGAGTAATGATCCGGCACGTCTATACCGGCTATAGAAAGTGCCTCTTATTAATCCGGCATCCGTTACTTTATAATCCGGTAATATATCACTTGTGTTCTAACCGGTGTTTTTTTTGTGGGGGTTGTTTGTTTGTTTGTTTTGTGTTTTGGGGGACTGTGTTTGGGGACTGTGTTTGTTTGGGGACTGTGTTTGTTTTGGGGGACTGTGTTTGTTTTGGGAGACTGTGTTTGTTTGTGGGGACTGTGTTTGTTTTGGGAGACTGTGTTTGTTTGTGGGGACTGTGTTTGTTTTGGGGACTGTGTTTGTTTTTGAGGACTGTGTTTGTTTTGAGGGACTGTGTTTGTTTTGGAGGACTGTGTTTGTTTTGAGGGACTGTGTTTGTTTTGGAGGACTGTGTTTGTTTTGGAGGACTGTGTTTGTTTTTGGAGACTGTGTTTGTTTTGGAGGACTGTGTTTGTTTTGGGGGGAGTGTGTTTGTTTTGAGGACTGTGTTTGTTTTGGAGGACTGTGTTTGTTTTGGGGGACTATGTTTGTTTTGGAGGACTGTGTTTGTTTTGGAGGACTGTGCTTGTTTTTGGGAGACTGTGTTGTTTTGGAGGACTGTGTTTGTTTTGGGGGACTGTGTTTGTTTTGGAGGACTGTGTTTGAGGACTGTGTTGTTTTTGGACTGTGTTTGTTTTGAGGGACTGTGTTTGTTTTGGGGGCTGTGTTTGTTGGGACTGTGTTTGTTTTGGAGGACTGTGTTTGTTTTGGGGGCTGTGTTTGTTTTGAGGGACTGTGTTTGTTTTGGGGACGTGTTTGTTTTGGGGACTCTGTTTTGGGGACTGTGTTTGTTTTGGGGGACTCTGTTGTTTTGAGGACTGTGTTTGTTTTGGAGGACTGTGTTTGTTTTGAGGGACTGTGTTTGTTTTGGAGGACTGTGTTTGTTTTGGGGACTGTGTTTGTTTTGGGGGACTGTGTTTGTTTTGGGGACTGTGTTTGTTTTGGGGGACTGTGTTTGTTTTGGGGGACTGTGTTTGTTTTGGAGGACTGTGTTTGTTTTGAGGGACTGTGTTTGTTTTGGAGGACTGTGTTTGTTTTGGGGACTGTGTCTGTTTTGGGGGACTGTGTTTGTTTGTGGGAGACCAGTTTGTTTGTGGGTGACTGTGTTTGTTTGTGGGGACTGTGTTTGTTTGTGGGGGACTGTGTTTGTTTGTGGGGACTGTGTTTGTTTCTGTGGGGACTCTGTGTGTTTTGGGAGACTGTGTGTGTTTGAGGATCTGTTTGTTTTGGGGAGACTGTGTTTGTTTGTGGGGACTGTGTTTGTTAATTTGTTTGTTTGGTGTTTATATATATTTGTTGGTGTTTTGTTAGTTTGTTTACTTACGTGTGTGTTTGTTTGTGTTTGTTTTTGTTTTTATTTGTTTAGTTGGGTTTATTTGTCTCAATAATTATATAAGAAATCCTATAACCCTTTAAAATAATTCCACCAGTAATTATATAAATAAATCATAATTACTATAATCTAAGTAATTATTCCTCATATAGTTAGGTCAGGTCAGGTCAGGTCAGGTCAGGTCAGGCCAGGTCAGGTCAGGTGAAATAATTGATCAAATAATTCAGTGCAATTATAGGGATTTGTGGTGTATGTGTAATTGGTAGTTAGGTGATTATAGGCTTGTAATTATATATGCTATAGAGGGAGGTAATTAGAGGGGTATAATTGGGTATTTACAGACAGACAGACAGACAGACAGAGACAGACAGACAGACAGACAGACAGATATGAACCTTAACTATGTCATTAGGATTTAGTCATTGTAAATAAATGAATTAAAGTCTTGTACTAGCTAATTACATCTTACTAATTAGGCCTATATATAATTACTGAAATGTATGTATGTTATGTATGTATGTTATGTATGTATGTATGCATGTATGTATGTATGTATGTATGTGTGTATGTATGTAATGTATGTATCATTAACTTTCAAACTTCCTCATCTCCCTATCCGAACACTTTCTTGACCATAACAAAGCCGAAGCCCGCGCAGGAAAGCAACGATACGGACACCATAAACATACGCGACCTCTCAAACTAAAAGTCCCTAAACATATCAAGTAAAAAACTATATTATAAAATTATATTAAAACTTGGTTAATACTCTTAACTAATTTTGTATATAATTATGTGTATTTATATAATAGAATTTAATCCCATAAAAGGTAATATAATTATTTTTCTTGTTAATCTGAAAATGGCGAGGAATTTGAATCTCTTTTGTCTCGAAGGTGAATCAAATGAGCGTATTATTATTATTATTATTATTATTATTATTATTATTATTATTAAGAAAGAATGAAAAGGACGAAAATAAAAAATAAAAAGAGAGAGATAAAATCATTTAATATTTACTTATAAGAACACCGATACAGGTGACCGTATCTCTAATATTATGGTGTTTGGTAACTGTTATTCAGGCGCTGGCCAATCAGATTACACGAAATGCCACATGTGACGTCATATCTCCAAGGCTCTGTGATTGGTACAAGAGCGTTCGAGAATGAATACTTATTTTTATTAATATTATCTTATTTTGTTTATTTATTTATATATTTATTTATTTATTTATTATTATTATTATTATTATTATTATTATTATTATTATTATTATTATTATTATTATTATTTTATTATTTAATGTACTGATATACGAACGTACTCAAATACAATTTCACACACACACACACACACACTCACACACACACACACACACACACACACTCACACACACACACACACACATCACACACACACACACCGAGAATATATATATAATATTTATATACACTTTCCTCGCTACCTGATACTTGGTTTTATATAAATGTCTCAGGTGTATATATGACAAGAGAGGATACGCCCTTATACCCCACTCGAGGAACCCTGATAGTATGGCTGTGAGGAGAATGACCCCTGTGTGGTGGTCAGTAGAGGCGAGAGAAGTGTGGCGGTACAGTCGTCTGGAGGGAGGGAGGAGGGAAGGAGGGAGGGAAGTCTTGGTAAGTAAGAATATGATGAGGGGAAGGGGAGAGGGGAAAGAGGGGGGAGGGGAAGAAGGGTGAGAGGGAGGAAGTTTTGGTGGGTGGGAATATGATGACGAGAGAGAGAGAATTTAAAGGAATTCAAGAAGGTAGACGTGTTGATACGCACGGCTGGTTGAGATGGTGGTGGGGTGGTACTTGTTGTCACCTCCACCCTCCACCCACACCCCTCCACCCTCCACCCACACACCCTCCACCCACACACCCCTCCACCCACACCCCCCTCCACCCACACACCTCCACCCACACACCCTCCGCCCACACCCTCCACACACCACCCACACACCCACCCACACCCACACCCCTCCACCTCCACACACCACCCACACACCTCCACCCACCAACTCCACCTCCACACACCACCCACAAACTCCCACCCAAACACCCCCACCCACCACAACACTCAGCGAGGAAAACTTACCTGGTAAAACATGACGTAACTCTCGCTGCCTCAAACTATGTTGCAAATTTCCCCACCAGCAACATTCACCGCAGTTTGCAAACAATCCTCTCAACCCATGGTCACCAGTCTGTACTGTGTGTTGGTTAACAACCACCCTAACACTGTCTTATGTTGTATAGTTAACCACGACCAAACACTGTCTTTATGTTCTATAGTTAACCACGACCTCAAACTCAGAGGTAAGGGAGGACGATGACCTAGTTTGACCTCAGTTGGTGGGCGTGGATGACCTTTATGTTTGACCTCATTTTGACAAGACGAGAGGCAGACAGACAGAGAGACAGACACTACATCACACTCACATCCTTGACCAACGAAGTCAAGACATACACAGCTCCCTCCAGAGCAGCCAGATCAACTATTGATGGCCCATACCAACCCCCCCCCTGAACCCCCCTCCCCACTGAACATCAACAAGTTCACGCCAAAGTTACAATTTCATTTAGGAAAGGAATGAACCAGCAAAACAGAGGCGAACAGTGTGAACAGTGCTAAGTCAGTAGAACAACTCAACAGTAACAGTCGTACCCAAGTTGACCTCACACGTGAGGTCCCAGGTACCCATGATAATAACGGCCCGTGAGACCCAACAACCAGCGATGTTAATCCGTCCACGATAGGAAGGCACAGGACCACACCTCACCCATATAACAAACATCTGTGAGAATACACACCACATGTCCTCATAACACCATATGAGGGAACTACTACACCACGTCAGGCCCCTCATAACACCATCTGTGAGGGAGTTACTACACCACCGTGAGGCCCTCATATCACCATCTGTGAGGGACTACCACACCACGAGTCCCTCAACACCATCTGTGAGAGAACCCACCACGTGAGGCCCCCTAACACCATCTGTGAGGGAGTTACTACACCACGTGAGGCCCCTCATAACACCATCTGTGAGGTAATTACTACACCACGTGAGGTCCTCATAACACCATCTGTGAGGGAATTACTACACCACGTGAGCCCCTCATAACATTCATCTATGAGGGAATTAATACACCACGCCAGGTCCCTCATACCATCTGTGAGGGAATTACTACACCACGTGAGGCCCTCATAACACCATCTGTGAGGGAATACCACACCACGTGAGGCCCCTCATAACTCACATCTGTGAGGGAATTACTACACCACGTGAGTCCCTCCAACACCATCTGGGAGGTGACTTACTACACTACTTTTTGCTGTTCAACACCTACATTAATCTGTAGTATGTTCACTGTATGTTCCTTCACCTTTCTCTAATAAAGGCTTTTGTTAAACCACCAATGTATGTAATAAGTCATTTATGTCCATGTATATTTTTCAGCCTTCGCCGCAGAACTTTCAATAAACCGTCACCATTATTATTATTAAAGAAAGAGAGATAAATGTAGCTCTCCTTCTCTCACCTCCTGTTTCATCACCTTCTTCATGTCTCTCTATTTATCACCTAATTTATCACTGCTTCCTTCCTCTTCCTCCTTCTTCTTCCTCCTCCTCCTTTTTTCTTCCTCTTTTCTTCACCCCTTCTTCTTCACTTGAGACCACACACACACACACACACCCTCTCACACCTCCCACACTTCTATTCTCCCTCCCTCTCCCGGTTGGATTCTGCGCCAGAGTGGGAGAGGAGAGGGGAGATGAGAGGGGAAGAGTTAACAGGTTGCCTTATCAGTGTTGGGGGCGGTGGGTGTGAAAGCATAATGTTGTAGATAAGAACTAACTTCTAAGATGTATGGGAGAGGGTGAGGGAGGGAGGAGGGGGTGAGTGGGAGGGAGAGGTGGAGAGGGAGGGAGAGGGGGAGGGGAGGGAGAGGGGGAGGGAGGAGATGGGTGAGAGGAGGGAGAGAGGGTGAGAGGAGGAAGGGTGAGGGAGAGAGGGAGAGGTAGGAGAGGGAGGGAGAGGGTTGAGGGAGGAGAGGGGTGGAGGGAGAGAGGGTGAGAGGGAAGGAGGGGTGAGAGGGAGGGAGGGGTGAGAGGAGGGAGAAGGATGACAGGGAGGGAGAGGAGGTATTATGATGCAATCTTGAACGAAGTGGCTACTGAT
>NW_024716081.1:5000-11757 GCF_018991925.1 Homarus americanus | reverse complement strand
AGTAACTAGCCATAGGATAACGTGGAGTAAGAAGTAACTAGCCATAGGATAACGTGGAGTAAGAAGTAACTAGCCATAGGATAACGTGGAGTAAGAAGTAACTAGCCATAGGATAACGTGGAGTAAGAAGTAACTAGCCATAGGATAACGTGGAGTAAGAAGTAACTAGCCATAGGATAACGTGGAGTAAGAAGTAACTAGCCATAGGATAACGTGGAGTAAGAAGTAACTAGCCATAGGATAACGTGGAGTAAGAAGTAACTAGCCATAGGATAACGTGGAGTAAGAAGTAACTAGCCATAGGATAACGTGGAGTAAGAAGTAACTAGCCATAGGATAACGTGGAGTAAGAAGTAACTCGCTAGACCATCAATAATCAGTCAGTAACTTTTCTCTCATCCAAGATCATCAAACAAGTAAGTCATCTGGAGGTACGAGAACACCTCACCAAGTCTGACAATATAACTAGTCACTGGACAGTTAATGCCGGCCTCTGTGTGTGTGTGTGTGTGTGTGCCGATTACACCCCAGGTTTTCGGCTAGTGAAGACATACGACAATAATCATATAACACCCAAATTCAACCTCCCCCCCAAAATTAAATAAACATCCACTCAATTCGTCAAGTAAGATAAGGTAACAGAACTGGTCATTTAAGAGCAGTATGTACTGGTCGTTGAAGAATACAAACAGCATAAACTAGAACCAGGATGATAACGTCTTGTATATCCCACCACACCAACATCTCAACTTTCAAGATGCACAAACTTCAAATTACAATTACTCTTTGAAAAAAAACAACCTTCACTTGAAAATAACCAGTTTTCTCTCCCTAACTGATACGTCTTTGAATGCAGTTCGAAATCGTTACTTCAAACCGGGTTTATTAACGAGCGCTCGGTAATCACTTGCCAAGCAGGTTCCTCCGGGAGAATGAACCATCAAACCCTCGTTATGGTACTGGTTATCATAGTCCTGGCTCTCCCGGACTCCACCTTTCTTAGGCAAAATAGGAAAGGAATTTATTTAGGCTATTGATGTTTCGTGTTAGTAGTGTGGGTGACTTATGAACAAAAATATACGAGACACTGATGAGCTGATGATTATACACACTTGTATAAGAAGGCCTTCTGTGTTACCACTTCCGCTACAACCATAAGTATGAACGGTTGAGTCTGTATGTGTTTCATGATGTATAAAACACCAAATGTCTCGGACTGTAACAGGTCACACAAAGACATTATGTATATATATATATATATATATATCTTGATAAAATCTGAAGATGTCTTGAATAAAAACGAAAGCTACGGTGCTTCGTTGTTTCCCGTGTGATTTTATCAAGATTTATCTTATCCACGTTTTCATTGTGGATCTACATGATATATATATATATATATATATATATATATATATATATATATATATATATATATATATATATATATATATATATATATATATATATATATATATATATGTAATATTCAGAAATTTCAGAGTAATTTCAAATGCCCCGCCATTAGTGATACTGAGCGTTCAAGGTCATCTGAGGGGAGAGAGCGCTGCCTGCTCGTAGCGAGAGATTGCGGAACTAGGCCTATATGATATTAACTGTAATTTACCGAATTAATAATGATGCGATTCATGAAGTTAAGGGACTATTATTGAATTTGAAATTATTATAGATCGTTTAGCAGTCTGAATAATGCTATGGTGTCCCAAGGAGCATATTAGTTAGGCGGAAAATATGGTCACGTTGGCCCAAGCCAGTTTTGGGAGATGATGCTGGCTAGGCCAGTTCCACCTGAGAGACCACATTAAGACAAGACGTTCCGCGTCCATCAGAAATAGTCACGTGGCCTAGTCACCTGGTGCTGCGCTATTGCACGGTAGTATAACAAGGTGTTTCCGTCAGAACCCACTTGATTGGAGTTGACCGGAGTTGATTGGAGTTGACCGGAGTTGATTGGAGTTGACCGGAGTTGACTGCGAGAGATTGACTGCCGTTTGAGACTGCCGTTGATGATTGAGGGTGGCGATTGTCGCCATTGGACCGATCAGTGTAGGCCTGTCACTGTTTAGCGGGGTAGCAAAGGATCTCTTGAGTGAACGAGTGCTCCCGACAACTAACACGACACGGGACCAGCATCAGCAGTGGGTGATCAGTTCTTACCACTCCGGTGCACAACCCCACATGTTCCGAGCAGCTAGTGAAACCCTCTTGCTAACGGGAAGTTAAAGTTTCTCTCAACTGCACAAGGTCTGATTGGCTCACTCTCTTCCTGCCCATGGACGCACTGGGAGTACACTGAGGCTATCAGAGTATACTAATGGTCACACACTGAGACCGTGAGTCTAGGACTCTAGGAGATACCTAGAGGAACATTTTATCTTCCTTATTACGGGTGTAGTTAACACCATTCCTCAGACTGATATTATCTTGACGTGTGTAGTTTAATATTTCTTAAATAATTTTGATAGTAGTGTTTGTTTGAATGTTTGTGCCATTAAGTGGAACCAGAGTGATACTGTGATTTGATTCTTTTAATGCCTCTAATTCTTCATAATTCTGATCTCAGGTATAACCTTGTTCCCCAGAGCAGTGGTTAGGTTAGGTTAGGAAGTGTACACCTGTTGGGGTGCTATAATTTTGTTGAGTGATATTATTTTGCTGAAAGCCCTTAAGGCCTATTCATTGTAGAGTATTTAATTTCTTATCTTTTATTACCATTCCTCAGTGACTGATATTATTTTGTTGAAGACCCTTAAGGCCTATTCATTGTGGAGTATTTAATTTCTTATTTTTTAGTAACATTTCCTAAGTGACTGATATTATTTTGTGAAAGCCCTTAAGGCCTGTTCATGTGTGCAAACAACATTTCTTAATACTTCAAATTTATTGTTGCCTGTGTTTCTAATAATTTCTATGTCATTTATAACTTTTATTCCCCCAGAGTAGTGTTTTAAGTTTAAGTTAAGAGGTGCGCATATTGGTGTACCATTATTTGATTGTGTTTGTAGTGTTGGAGGAAATATAAGTGTCTAAATTTTACAGTGTGTCTCATTCATCCCAGTCACAGACGCTATCCTTCCACGGGTCACGGACAATTCATTTTGTGTAGTAGATTTAAGTGTTCTTGTGCTGGTTCGGGATTTTTCTCAAAGGGGCGCTTCCACTGCCTTTACCATCTATTAAATTTTAATAAACCCCAAGTCAAGTGAGAAATTAAAGTCCAGCAAATTCCCACCGGTTACAAATGGTAGCAGAGCGTAGTTTTTAATGTCGTGACTGATAGTACTGTGGTTGGGATAATGAACGCCATCATGTGTTGGTTAGCAATGGTAGGGATTGAACTCGCACTGATGCTCATCCTTGTGCCCGGACTGAGTTGGTTAGGCTTGACAATAGAGATGTGTATGAGGAGGAAGAGAGACGGCCGCGGGACCTTGGTACAGCTGAGAGAGGAGTTCGGAGACCTAAAGAGGGATTATCAAGCACAGGTAAACCGGTTCAAGTGGGAGTCTCAGGCACACATTCAACGGTTCAGGGAGGAAACAAGGGGTGAATGTCAGGCACACGTCCAGCAGTCAAGGAAGTGTGAGGTCCAAGTGGGAAATATAGGGGTACGTAAGTAGTTCAGAGAGGTTGATCGAGCCCTCCAGCTGAGAGAGAAGACGAAGCCGACCGATTACAGTTAGGGTGCATGGTAATGAGAAAAGGCAGGTTGTAGGGGGTGAGTTGGAGGAGTTGTGAGTAGGGCAGAGGGGATTGGAGAGATGGTTAGGTCAGAGATGTGCGTTGAGTAGTGGTTGCTGTCATGAGCGGGATTGAGTTGCTGTCATGAGCGGGATTGAGTTGCTGTCATGAGCGGGATTGAGAGTACGGTTGTAATGTCCAGGGCCTCACTAAGATGGACTGGTACATTGTCAGAGGGTTGGTCTGCCGGCATGAGGTTCGGAGACGTGGACTGAGTATTTTTTTGACACTGGTTCCTCTTAGCTCAAGGGCCAGGCAAAAGGAGAGCATGTTTGTTTTGGACTGAGTATTGTTTTGACACTGGTTCCTCTTAGCTCAAGGGCCAGGCAAAAGGAGAGCATGTTGGAGATGGACTGAGTATTTTTTTTTGACACTGGTTCCTCTTAGTTCAAGGGCCAGGCCAAAGGAGAGCATGTTTGTTTTGGGCTGGTATTAATTTTGACATTGGTTCTCTAGTTAAGGGCCAGGCAAAAGGGGAGCGTGATGTTCTGGTTGGATTGAGTTGGGCTAGGAAGAAATGGAGTTGCTAGCTGCGAGTGGAATAGTACAGAGTTGAAGGTGGGGTTTAAGTTGTTCTCTCAGCACATGAGGGCAGTGCTGTCTTTTTTTAGGGGGGTCGAGTGTTAGCGGGAGAGAAAAGGAGAGAAGAGAAGACGGGAATGCTGCATTTAGCAAAAGGGGTGAGGTGCAGTCCTTAGAACAAAATTTTAGGGGGGTCGTATGCATGTTTTCTCAGCACATGAGGAGAGAGCTGTCTTTTTTTAGGGGGGTCGATTGTAATATTCAGAAATTTCAGAGTAATTTCAAATGCCCCGCCATGAGTGATACTGAGCGTTCAAGGTCATCTGAGGGGAGGGAGCGCTGCCTGCTCGTAGCGAGAGATTGCGGAACTAGGCCTATATGATATTGAATGTGATTTACCGAATTAATAATGATGCGATTCATGAAGTTAAGGGACTATTATTGAATTTGAAATTATTATAGATCGTTTAGCAGTCTGAATAATGTTACGGGTGTCCCAAGGAGTTATTAGTTAGGCGGAAAATATATCACGTAGGCCCAAGCTAGCGCCTTGGGGAGACGCGACGCTGGCTAGGCCCAGTCCCGGAGAGCATTCACACAGACAAGACGTTCCGCGCGTCCATCAGAAATAGTCACGTGGCCTAGTCACCTGTGCTGCGCTATTGCAGTATAACAAGGTTTCCGTCAGAACGGACTTGACTGGAGTTGACTGGAGTTGACTGCGAGAGATTGACTGCCGTTGATGATTGAGGGTGGCGATTGTCGCCATTGGACCGATCAGTGTAGGCCTGTCACTGTTTAGCGGGGTAGCCAAGGATCTCTTGAGTGAACGAGTGCTCCCGACAACTAAAACGACACTGGACCAGCATCAGCAGTGGGTGATCAGTTCTTACCACTCCGGTGCACAACCCCACATGTCCCGAGCAGCTAGTGAAACCCTCTTGCTAACGGGAAGCTAAAGTTTCTCTCAACTGCGCAAGGTCTGATTGGCTCACTCTCTTCCTGCCCATGGACGCACTGGTAGTACACTGAGGCTATCTGAGTATATTAATGGTCACACACTGAGACCGTGAGTCTAGGACTCTAGGAGATACCTAGAGGAACATTTTATCTTCCTTATCACGGGTGTAGTTAACACCATTCCTCAGACTGATATTATCTTGACGTGTGTAGTTTAATATTTCTTAAATAATTTTGATAGTAGTGTTTTTTTGAATGTTTGTGCCATTAAGTGGAACCAGAGTGATACTGTGATTCGATTCTTTTAATGCCTCTAATTCTTCATAATTCTGATCTCAGGTATAACCTTGTTCCCCAGAGCAGTGGTTAGGTTAGGAAGTGTACACCTGTTGGGGTGCTATAATTTTGTTGAGTGATATTATTTTGCTGAAAGCCCTTAAGGCCTATTCATTGTAGAGTATTTAATTTCTTATCTTTTATTACCATTCCTCAGTGACTGATATTATTTTGTTGAAGACCCTTAAGGCCTATTCATTGTGGAGTATTTAATTTCTTATTTTTTAGTACCATTTCCTAAGTGACTGATATTATTTTGTGAAAGCCCTTAAGGCCTGTTCATGTGTGCAAACAACATTTCTTAATACTTCAAATTTATTGTTGCCTGTGTTTCTAATAATTTTTATGTCATGTATAACTTTTATTCCCCAGAGTAGTGTTTAAAGTTTAAGTTAAGAGGTGCGCATATTGGTGTACCATTATTTGATTGTGTTTGTAGTGTTGGAGGGAATATAAGTGTCTAAATTTTACAGTGTGTCTCATTCATCCCAGTCACAGACGCTATCCTTCCACGGGTCACGGACAGTTCATTTTGGGTAGTAGATTTAAGTGTTCTTGTGCTGGTTCGGGATTTTTCTCAAAGGGGCGCTTCCACTGCCATTACCATCTATTAATTTTTAATAAACCCCAAGTCAAGTGAGAAATTAAAGTCCAGCAAATTCCGACCGGTTACATATATATATATATATATATATATATATATATATATATATATATATATATATATATATATATATATATATATATATGTGTGTGTGTGTGTACAATCTTTCAGTACTCAGTAAAGTAACTGTTTCAAGATTATATCAGTTTCTACGCTCGTCTTTCATCAGGCAATAAGACTTCTCATGAACAGGATGTAAACAAAGTATCCACCAATGAGAGCCCAAGACCACTCTCTAACTGCGTCTCGACCAATGAGCGCTCTTGACCGAAATCAGTGGCCGCGATTAAACGCATTTTTCTCACATAAGAATAAAGATGAAGCGTTTATTTGCACCATCTTTATGGGCTTCTCTCCTTGGCTCCCCAGCTTGATCCATGTAAGAGCATAAATCTTGAGCGGATCAGAGAGGGAGCAGCGTGTGGACTAAAGCACCATAATTCGTCTGGCTTTCATCACTCTTGATCGTTCCCTCCTAACACTTTTATTTTATAAACTCACCAACTGTGTTACACT
>NW_024716080.1:0-13889 GCF_018991925.1 Homarus americanus | reverse complement strand
ATCACACCCATAACCGTCCACCTACATCACGCGCACGTACGTTCATCTCAAACAACACCCACACCTGTCCACCTGCAATACACTCACGCCCGTCTACCTACATCACGCCCACGACCATCCACTTACAACACATCCACGCCCATCCATCTGCAACACACCCACGTCCATTTACCTACATCACGCAAAGGTTCGTGCACCTACATCATACCCACGTCCGCCCACCTACAACACACCCACCCCGTTCACCTACATCACGCCCACGTCCGTTCATCTGCAACATACCCACGCCCGTCCTCCCACAACACGCCCACTCCCGTCCACCTGAATACCGCCCCACGCCCGTCCACCTGTATCACGCCAGGAGTGCACGACACGTTCAGACAATAGACGCGTGTGGCCAGATTACCGTTGCATGGTGGATGAAGATGAATTAGTGTCCCCCTCCCCCTCCCCCTCGCGTCCTACAACACATTTTTTATCCGAATTTTCCCAGATATTTATAATAATCTTTGCGAGACAACCATCATTTTTTTTTTCGTCTGATGGTCGAAGGGTGATGTAAACAGTTGTTTTGTTGTATATGACCACAGTCCTATTCAACCAATACTTAATGAGTGGTGAGTAGTGAGATCTTTTGCCATATAATATACACTAGTTGTCGGTAATTAATAACTATCACGTCTATTGCCATTTAACGAAAACCAGTACTTGATAAACGATAAATGTGACCATCACTTACGACATGAAATTGGGCGAGCCGTCAAACCTGGTAAAAAATATTTAGAGGGTCACAGATATAAAACCTTGTCTCTCGTGGACACGCCGCCACCCCTTGCCATTGACTGCAGGTGAAACGGGCCATTTAAATAAAGTCTTGAGCATAAGTTCGGCCATTTAAAAACAAATATAAATTGGCAAATGGCAGAAGTAATAACCAAAAGGACCTTATGACACACACACACACGAGGACGAGTTACTGCACCACGTGAACACCACACCATCTGGTGTCTCACTGACCAGCCCAGGCCCGGACCATTAACTGTAAACTATAATAATTTGTATGCTTAATTCATGTTCCATCTTCTTTCATTAATGAAAGTTTTTGTTAAACGACCCACCCACCCCATGTCTTTGTATGTAATAAGTCATTTTTGTCCAATATATATTTTCAGCCTTCGGGCTGCAGAGCCTTTTCAATAAACCGTTAATTATTATTATAATTATTATTATTTTTATTATTATACACACACACTCACACAGATATACCTTAGTGACCTCACTGAGTGAGGACGTGTCCCCTGGTGCTCCGTAGCAGCCAAGGTCATCACGTCGACCTGCAGTTATTTAAGGCAGTTCAGTACTTTTACGGGTAGACAGTGCGTATTTTCTTGGTGTCAGTGACTGTAAGTGCCAGACTTGTGAATATGTCTGTTCCAGTGCCACGATATCGTCGCACTGACCTGTTTCGGCTGAAATCTGGTGCTGGCTATCCTCCACCCTACACCATCACTCTACTAAAGGCGCTGAGAATCTCACAACCGTGGCTGCAGACGGGGTCGCCGCATTCCCAGACGAATCCCTATCATCACACCGAGCAAGCATAAGAAAGTTAAGCCAGTGCCTGAAAGACAGTGTACTCGCTACGAAGTGCGATTATGGTACAGCCTACCATCCCTATTGCTGTCCAATGTCACATCTTCGTGCAACAAGGTAGAGGAGGTCAGTGTCACAGTGAAGTCAGTTGGTGCAGGTATTATGGCGATTACCGAGGCGTGGCAAATTGTTCCTGAGATCTGTGCCATAGAAAACTATGAGTTATTTCACCACCTTAGAAAGTATAGGAGAGGTGGGGGTGTAGTGCTGTATTGTCACAGTGACCTTAAACCATCACCCCTAGGTGATAATGTACACTCGCAACAAAAAGTATCGGTGCATACTGTAGTGTGAACAATTTGAGACCAGTGACGATAGGTATTGGGAAAGGCGAGTTGTTCCAGCCTTATGTTGGCAGCCCTGATTGTCAGCAACACCTAGTGGAGGGGGAGGGGGTTATGAGGATACACTTACCAACCTTCCTGACATATCACAGTGTATACCTATCGTTTCGGAACTCGTCGATCTCACCCTGCACCGATACTTTTTGGTGCGAGTGTACCTGAAGATGTAGAAGCCTAGTGGGTTCAGGTCTCTCCCACCTCCTACCCCTGCCAGCTTGCTTCCCTTATTGTTTGTGTTTGCTATCACCCCCCCCTCCCGCCCCCCCCCCGCGCACCAACCGCCAATGAACTGATTACTCATATAATAGACACTGCTGACTACCTGAGATCCAGAATTCCATGTGCTAAACTAGTGATATGCAGTGACTTTAATGAGTTCGACATCAGTGTCATCACCCAACACCTCCACCTTGTACAAATAGTTCACTTTCCCACATATGGGAATGCCACCCTGGACCTCATCATGACTGATCTCGGCAACCACTACCTTCTCCCCTAGCCGCTGCCTCCCATGGGGCGCAGTCCCACCTATCTCTACTGTGGTCACCTACACCTCCCATGTCACGGCCGCCAGTTGCCACCAGGACCTACCGACCTACCCTTGACTCTGCCATGCGGCGTTTCGGACAATGGGTGACCCGGTATCCCTGGACTGAAGTGATCACGTTCGACGATGTGCAGAACAAGTGGGATAATTACCTGGACACTATCACCAAAGCCTACCACCACTTCTTTCTAGCCAAGACACTGAGGATCCCGTATCAAAAGACTAATTGAGCAGCGCAACAAGGCATACTACACCAACAACCGCCTGTACAAAAGTCTACGTAACCAGATTATCGGGGAAATCAAGTCAGCCAAAAAGTCTTATTATCCCAGGAAAGTGCACGGCCTCAAGGAAGTCAGCATCGGCCAGTGGTACTCCAAGGTAAAAGATCTATGTGGTCTTAACCGCCAGTCTCCCACACTTCCTTTCATCTCACATTTATCTAGTGAGGAGGCAGCTGAGATAATTAATAACCACTTTACTACCATATGTCATTCCTTACCCAGTCTTGACCTCACTCTCCTCCAGGCTTACTTACCTTCCCCCTCCCCCCCCCCGTCCCAGTGTTCAACCATTTGAAATCGCCAACAAACTCCTGAAAATTAAATCCAAACGCTCCACAACCCCAATTGACCTCCCAATCAAAATATACAAGGAGTTTGCAGTTGAACTTGCCACCCCCCTCTGTTCTATTGTTAATGCATCCCTCAGACAAAGCAAATGCCCCAATGAATGGAAAACCGCATTTGTCACCCCCATCCCCAAGGTCACCACCCCACAGTCCCCTAACGACCTCAGGCCAGTTGCCATTACCCTCATACCCAGTCTACTTTATGAAGACTTTGTTTTTGAGTGGGCAATTGCTAGAATTTATCAGTCAATTGATCCACAGCAATTTGGCAATATGAGGACCTCCTCTACATCACACTGCTTAGTTAGTTTCCTGGATTTCCTGCACAAAAACCTGCAGAAACGTAAGACATCACTTGCTGATGCCCTTGACTTCAGGAAGGCTTTTGACCTTGCTGATCACTGCACTGTTATCAACAAGGCCATTGCACTAGGGCTGCCCACCAACCTGGTCTCATGGCTCACTGATTTCTTGAGTCAACGTCAACAAGCAGTCAGGTACCAGGCTTCTGTCTCCACATTCCAACACCTCACCTGCCGTGTTCCCCGGGGGACCAAGATGGTACCACTGTGCTTCCTGATCCTGATCAACGACGCTCTATCGGACACTCCTCACAGGTGGAAGTACGTGGATGACTGCACTGTGGGGGTTACAGTGGACAACACCGCACCGGACTACTCATCCCTACAAGACACCCTGGACAGGCTACAGGCATGGACTATGGAGAACAAGGTCACCATCAACCACACCAAAACCGTAGTCATGCACATCAATACCGCCACCACTCCAGTGCAAGCTCCAGCAGTCACAGTGGGTGCCCATCCTCTACAGTTAGTGCAGATCTGCCAAACTCTTGGGTGTTACCATAGACCACAAACTGGACTGGAAGGCCCATGTAAACAACACAATCAAGGCAGCCTCGTACCGACTCTACATGCTACGACGACTTAGGTCACTTTGGGCACCCACGCCAGAGCTGAGGATTATCTACAACGCCTTTATTCTCCCCAAACTAATGTATGCGTCACCAGCCTGGTCGTCTTCTCTCAACTCCACCCAACAACGTCGGCTAGAGAAGGTACAGAAAAGGGCCTGCAGAATCATGCTCGGCTCAGACTACTCCGGCTACATCAACGCTCTCTCCACCCTGGAAATGACATCCCTCAATGACCTCCACCACCAAGCACTAGCAAGGTTTGGCAGTGGACTACTGCACCAGCCTCGCCATCGCCACCTCCTGCCACCGGCAGTCCCCAGCCCACCTCGCGCAGTCCGCCACTACAACAAAATTCAGCCCATAAGAACCCGCACCGATAGATATAAGAACAGCACAATCCCATCTATTGTTAAAATAATAAACAACTCCTGATTTATGCACTGTACAGCCTTGTAACTGTATTCAACGCATATCATTATGTCTAAATCAAATGTAAGTTTGTATATTTTCAGCCACCGGTTGCAACTCTATTAATAAACCGTTTATTATTATTATTATTATTATTATTATTATTATTATTATTTATTATAAAAGGCACAATAATATCTACTTACACACAGAGGAGGCAATTAAACATAAAGGTTGGATTAAAATAATAATGGAACTGTGTTTGAACAATATACATGTTCATTATTACTCGTATGTACGAGTCAAACTATTTATACACATCTCAAAGGATGTACAGAACGTGTAAATATAATATTTATTTTTAAAAACACTCACAATAATAACTAGAACATTGGTAAAGGTTAGCCGCTTGTCACTTTGTTGACTGTGGAATTTTTGCATAAATATTTTGACATTTGCAAAACGTTTAGCATTACTCCGCCAATTAGAAATGGTTTAGATGCTTCAATATTTTCACTGAACCTTTAGTTTTAATGTATAGGATCATTATCCAGTGTGGGAACCTAGAATAAACAGCTTTGAACTAACTTAGGAAAAGGCGAGTAATGACCTCCAGTGTCTTCAGCGCTTCGATAAATTGACAAACGCATCATTGAACTATGTTTGATATTAGCAGGAAAATATCTTCGAGATTCCCAAGCTTAGTATATATAGTATACAGTACATCCTCCCTGTTCAAGTCAGACGTACAGTACTTCAGTAATGGTTAGTTTTCAATCACATAAGCATTGAAGGCGGCCACGGACGACTTGCCACTTCTTCAATGAACTTTTAACAACTTGACATTAAATAACAAACTTTCTACAAACAAAATCCCGATAAACTCGACTTTATTGGGACCTTATTCTTAACTCCTACCCGGGACACACTAGTAGTAAGTCCTATTAGTTAACCACTAGTAAATGTTTAACTTAACACTGCCATTGTTCTTGATACTTGGTGGGATCTGGAGTGTTATGTTGGTTTTGATGCGTAAAATATAAATCCGGGAGGGGGTGCAAGAAAAAAAAATTGTTTAAAAACCAGTAAAAAATCAATACCCACGAACCAACCAAACCTAACCTGTGACCTGGGGTAGTTTTTTACAGATTGGATTAAGCTGAGTTGATTAAAAAGATCTGCGTCATAAATGGCTTTCAAGTTAATTCTCCCCCCCCCCCACCGGATTTACATTCTATGCATTAAAACGAACATGTCACTACACATCCCATCAAAAAAATATCGATGAATAAAGTGGCAGAGTTTAACTGAACCTTTACAGTCTTTACAAATGTATGTGACATATACGAAAATAGTGTAAACCGATGCCGATATGAAAGTATCAAACGCAAGAAAAAAAAACGGAGTCATTATCAGTTTATAAGTCGATTTCAATACTAAACATTTATTATTATCATGAACTATAGAATAGATAATTATTTCCATTTCAGCCCGAAGATAATACTTTAATTCAACCTTATTAAAAAAATATTTCATCATGACTCTCCAGTGCCACGCCGTCAGGAAAAAACAACAATGGAGAAATAATAGTCTTTAGCTGATGGCCACTTTTCCAAAATTTAATAACATAAACTATTTTAATACACCACACCGTCAGCTGTCTTAACTTCATATGAACACTGAAGATGCTACACTTGTGTACCGATCATCGTCAGCTGTGATGGTCTCAGTATGTGTCTTATCTTGGAGAGTGAGAGTACATGCCCAGCTTAACGCCCTAACAGTCACTGACACACACATGGTTCTCGTCATAGCGCTTCTCCGCCGACAAATCACGACACATCAGCTACACTTTGAACCCCCAACTGGCAGTTCCAAAGTGAAATGAAGCCGTTTCAATGCCTCAAGTGTCGCAGTTGCCTTACTCGTCCTTATGCATGGAGTTTTAAGGACGCTTTTTACCTGTATACGCCTTTTTGGGTATGAGTTACGAGATGTCGTAAAAAAAGGCTTATTCAATACACTTCAATGGGACATAATTTCACGTATAGTTCAGCAAGCGTAAAACGTTATTACTGACATTAACGTTATCATTAATCTCCGCGCTAGTAACCAACACCTTTAGGGCAGTGCTCTCACCGTTAAGTATTTCATAACCGTTTTCAATATTCGCTCACAAACTCTCACATCACTAGTCCCAAATCATTTGTGTGAATTTGCAATAAAAAACCTTACCGAGTGTCATATACACTGTGTTTAATTGATAACTCGTGCACACAACAACAAAACAATAATATCGTGGTCCCGTTGCTAATGACCAGTATTACCTTACCGACTGCCAATAAAGGAGACTGAAACATTACCAACTTTTGAACTCTCGTCTCTCCACAACCTTCTCCATACTTCAACTTAATTAGAGGCAGTACAGATTATGTTCTCCCCCTCCTGTAAACACCGCTGTAAAAGAGAGGCTTACGTACTCATGTGATAACTAAATTTCACTTTTGACGTAATCCTCTTTACTGACAATTCTTCTTGTCCTAGAAAGTTTGAATGCCGCTTCATCACCTCTCTCAGGTATTCCACCCTTAACGGTGATGATAGTAAAAGCTTTAATTGAAGCTTTTCAAAGCTTTCGTGAAATAAGGAATTGTGCTTTGTTTGACAAATAATGGTATTAAGAGTATTGTAGTGGGTGTGTGGCAGTGCGACGGGTGATGGTACAGTGTGGCGGGTAATAGTACAGTGTGACGGGTGATGGTACAGTGTGGCGGGTAATAGTACAGTGTGACGGGTGATGGTACAGTGTGACAAGTGATAATACAGTGTGACAAGTGGTGGTACAGTGTGACAAGTGATGGTACACTGTGACAAGTGATGGAAGGAGAATCTGTGTATGGTATCAGGGATGTTTGTCTGAGGAAAGAGCACTTGAAATAGGAACGGGGGAGTATTGAGTCCAATGTTATTTAATGTGTTAATGAACAAGATAGCCTCACACAAATATCCTAAAGGAGTTGTAACCATCATTTATGCACATGACATCTTATTTCAAGGAAACTCTTTAAAAAATTTGCAGATTGCATTAAATAATTTTAGGGTTCTTTCTCAAAAGATGGGCTTAGTTATCAATAAAGAAAAAACCAAGTGTGAATGTAAAGGAAGAGGAACTGAATCCGTTTTTCTAAATGGAAAAATTGTTGAGAAAGTGTCCAAGTATGAATATTTTGGAATGTATATTGGCTTTACTTGTGAAAGTAAAGAGGCAGAAATACATCATGTCCTCACTCAATGTAGAGCCCTTGAAGGCTCTAGCATGTTGTGGTAAAGGTGCTGGGGTACCCATACTGAGAATGATGTATATTTCTACCATCAGATCACTTATAGACTATGCAGCACCTGTCCTCTCTTGTACTGGTGAAGGAAGGCTACGGAAGCTTGAGATCATGCAAAATGAAGCAATGAGAATAATTTTAGGGTGTCAAAAGGATGAAATGATTGAGATAATGAAAATGGAACTAGGGTTACAGAGCATTTCACAGAGGGTCAATGAAGTTAATACAGTTGCAGCAGTTCGATTAATGAGAGGGAACAGTGGGGGTAAATTTGTACAAGATATAAATGATGGTTTAAAAGGTAAAAGGACCTTCTGCAGGCAAGGCAAGAGAGGATACATGAATGGATTAGTAAATATTATTAAAAAATGTAATCTGGCAGACTGGTGTACAGCTGTTCAGAAGAGTTGTAAGAATCCACCCTGGGAAGAACGAGAAGTAGAGTTAGACATAGTGCCTCTCACAATGAAGAAATCATTACATGAACCAGGACAGTTAAGGGCTTTATATGGGAATAAGATTAGTAATTTGCCTAAAATAAACACATTGCATGTATATTGTGACGGTTCAGTTATGTCAAGTGGCAGGGCAGGGTGCGGGATCCTTATAAGACAGTACACAGAACAAGGAAATGATGACATCAAAATTGGACTTCGGTTGAGCAGTTTTATTTCATCAACACAAGCTGAGTTATATGCAATCTTAGTAGGTTGGAAAATGTTGTAAAGAGGTATAAAGATGCATATTTTTTTGTTGATAGTAGGGCAGCTTTGGATTCTTTGAACAGTGGGAGTCCAGTCTTTGAACACATTATTGGTTCATGTAGAAAATTAGTAAATACAATAAGGAAAAATGGCCATAATGTTCAATTTGTATGGGTCCCTTCACATGTGGGGATTGGTCTTAATGAAGCAGTAGATATAATAGCAAAAAGAGCCACGGAAAAGGCCGAGATCGACATAATATGTACTAAAACCTTGAAACAATTAAGGAGCAAATTACGGAAAATACAATCAATAGAAGATAATTTCAAAAGGAATGAAATATACGAGAAAAGTGAAACAATGAAACATTACCATCATGTTCTCATGAACACAAAATTTACATATGGGAAAGATGGGAGTAGGTGGAAAGATTCAGTGTATATGAGGTTAAGATTAGGATATAAATATTATTGGGAACTTGGAGCTGAGAGAAGTGAACAGGATAAAGAATGTAGAGTTTGTAGAACACCCAGATCCCATACCCTGCCACATTATATACTGGAATGCCCATTGCTTAATGTATATAGAAATGCCCATATAAATAATGTCCCCATGCAAATAGAGTGGATGTATAAAAATAGGAAAATAGATGATATATTAAAGAAATATAGAAATTTTCCATCTAGAATATAACTATGTATGTATATAACTGATTATATGAAATATTAGGGATTTATGTGAGACCTGAGAGGGACATTCCTGGATTGGGGTGGGGATGACTTATGTCACTTCATCCCTTTGAGATGTACTAATGTTTTTTGTATCTCAATAAACGTATCAATCAATCTGTACCTAGACATGCAGACTAGATTTTTCTGATGGCTTGTGATGAGTTAGGAACGATTTAGACCTTCAATCCTATCATAAATAACTAGTTTTCTCAGTCACGTGATGTTTTAGCAACTTTAACCCTTATTTTGTAGAGTTTTGGTCCCAATTTATTTAAAAATATAATTAACATCGTGAATTTAAGCGTTTTCCTTACCCATTGATCTGCCATCTTATGAAAAAAAGTCCAAGGTTGTGCTGTTGAAGGTTTGAGTTAGGGGAATGTTGAAGTCAGGCGGACAAGGAATCGGATGCAAGGTTTACCTGTCGTTTGAGTTTTGTTTTTCGTTTCGTTCAGATACGCTGTGGGAAGGTGAGAGATAGTGTGTGCTTTATAGCTTGGGGCCTAAAATTTTTTCTTCAACTGATGATTTCTCGGAATTCTCGGAGGAGGTGTGGTAGTGATGGCCGGTCAGTGCGGCGCTTGGTCATGGCCTTCTTGGCGAGTTTTGTGACCTCTGGATGGTCCCCTGGGGCCTCCTTGATCAATTCCATCAGGACAAACCCGAAAGAATATGTATCTGAATTCTTGGTGGTCCTAAACCCACGGCAGACTTCAGGGGCCATCCAGGGGAAGTCCTCGTGTAGGCAATCAGCGCTGACTTTACAAGACTTACCGATCTCACAGGCCAGACCGAGGTCAATGAGGCTGACCTCTGGCCGGGATGAGGGCCCTTGGATCATTATGTTATCCTCCTTGATGTCATTGTGTGCTAGACCTTTCGTGTTCATCTCAAGGATTTTCTCACCAAGGAGGAGCCCCAGTTGTATAAGGTCATATTGGCAGATCAGGTTATCTTCAGAGAGAAGGTGGTTGAGTGTGAGCTTACCCCTGAAGGACTGGAGGATCGCTGGAGTTTTGGACAGTACCCAAGTACCTTAGGAATCCCCCCAGCACCATCGAGGGCATACATCTTGGCAGCCTCATCCTTGAAGAATTTTTTGGCTGATGGTGACACTGCCTTTTTCAAAACAGCTACATCATTTCCCCATTTGACAAGGTAAGCAATTGCGTGCGCTCCCTCCCCAAGAATTTCCGCTCCGTCTTGTAGGAGGTCAGTCACGTCCTCAGGGAGAAGCTCACACACCCAATCTTGGAAGTTTTCTGTTTTTCGGCAAGCCATTTTTAATTATCTGTATCGACTCAGCCTTCTCCAGGACATCAAATTATTATTTGGGGGTTAGATGCGTTTTTGAGGCACTGAAGTGATAGTTGTTGTGCAGTGAAGTGAAGAGGTGCCTGATAGTGGAGTGAAGAGGTGCCTGATAGTGTAGTGAAGATGTGTAGTGAAGATGTGCCTCATAGTGGAAGAGAGTGAAGATGCCTGATAGCAGAAAGGAAGAGGTGCCTAATAGTAGTGAAGATGGAAGATGCCCGATAGTGTAGTGAAGTAGGTGTAGTGAAGATGTGCCTCATAGTGTAGTGAAGTAGTTGTAGTGAAGATGTGCCTGATATAGAAAAGAAGAAAGGTAGTGAAGATGTGCCTAATAGTGTAGTGAAGTAGTTGTAGTGAAGATGTGCCTAATAGTGTAGTGAAGTAGTTGTAGTGAAGATGTGCCTAATAGTGTAGTAAAGTAGTTGTAGTGAAGATGTGCCTGATAGTGTAGTGAAGTAGTTGTAGTGAAGATGTGCCTCATAGTGTAGTGAAGTAGTTGTAGTGAAGATGTGCCTGATAGTGTAGTGAAGTAGTTGTAGTGAAGATGTGCCTGATAGTGTAGTGAAGTAGTTGTAGTGAAGATGTGCCTGATAGTGTAGTGAAGTAGCTGTAGTGAAGATGTGCTTGATAGTGTAGTGAAGTAGTTGGAGTGAAGATGTGCCTCATAGTGTAGTGAAGATGTGTCTAATAGTGTTTTTTTTTTTTACGGGGATTAGCCCACCCGGACACAGGTCACTGACCCACATCAGGGCCTGGGGGGCGAAAATGTAATAATAATAATAATAATAATAATAATAATAATAATAATAATAATAATAATAATAATAATAATAATAATAATAATAATAATAATAATAATAATAATAATAATAAATAATAGTCATAATAATTCATAATAAATAAAATTTATGATAAAACAAACAAAATAAAATAATAAAATAATGATGATAATAATACAGTAACTGTAATAATAATAATATTAATAATAAAGAACTATAAATACAAAAATGAATAAAAAGATCAAAAGTGAGAAACAATATATGTATGTTGTATTGTCAAAGTAAGAGAAACAACTGAGACCCTGCAATTGTGTGAAAATGAAGCAGAAAGTCAGATCATCAACCTAGGACTTGGTCACATATGGCAGCAGGGTCTACTATTAGACAACACATTATGCTGCCAATATCTTCCCAGGCGGTAGTACCTCCCTGTTTGGTAACTGCCTACTACCTACTACCTGTAATGAAGTAGTTGTAGTGAAGATGTGCCTAATACACCTTTTCACATATCCGTCGAGACATTGTTTTATAACTATTTGACAAATTTCATAACCGAATGACACAACACATATCGAATGACAATCTAAAATAACTGTTGGTGGTCTGTCATTCTCCAATTGTTACATTCTCAAACTCTATGTAGACTGTCGGTTTATTGTTCACGGCTGTCAACTTCCTAACTTACGTCAATTACTTCTGTCAGCATGAACCAACAGTTATTTTAGAGTGTCATTCGATATGTGTTCTGTCATTCGGTTATGGAACAATGTCTCGACGGATATGATGAAAAGGTGTATTTTCATTATTTCGTCACTATTTCATCTCTTATCGTCATTTATCGTGACATCGTACTATTTCGTCACTTATCGTCAGTATTTCGTCCTTTATCATCAAATATCGTCACTATTTCGTCACATATCATCAATAATCGTAACTAATCGTCACTATATCGTTACATATCATCAATTATCGTCACTAATCGTCACTTTTCGTCACTTATCAATTATCGTCACTATTTCGTCACCACTCGTCACTTTTTCGTCACTTAGGGATACTTTTAGAAACGTATGGCAAATATCTTATCTCTTTTTCAATGATGGTAATAATAATAATAATAATTAACGGTTTATTAAAAAAACATGGCAGCCCGAAGGCTGAAAATATACAACGAACAGAGATGACAAGTTACATATGGTGAAATCGGTGAGTGGGTCACTTGATTGACAAAAGCTTTCAATACAGATACATAAGAAACATAGAGTCAACATATAGATTAACTTTAGATCTGGTACTGTGGGAGCTGGTACTGTAGACATTCTTGTGACCTGCTGTCGGCACCAAGAGTCCTTCCCACTGTCTTGATGGCCGTTGTACCTGACTGCTAAGCCGCTACCTCACTACAGCTGCAGATGTACCACGTGGTCCGAGTAGGTCCTCCAGCTCACACAGGGTGTTGGAGATGGGTCTTGTTTCTCATATGATGTAGTTAGGAATTCATAATTCCTCACCTGGGTGGAGTAGGGAGTCCTCATTTCTCTCCTGGTGTAGTTTGGAGTGTTTCTTGGCTTCTCATCCAGTGTTGGGGGTGGCGAGTGTATTGCGGGCTGGGTGTGTCAGGTCAACAGCGGCCTCTAAGTACTGATTGTCGCTCTAACAGTTGTTTCTTCCTTTCGAGTTGAAAGTGTCACTTTTGTATATCAGTTGTGGGTTGATCGTCAATCTTTGCACCGTACTGTTGGTGGGAGGATGTTGATAAATCCAGATGGGGAAGAGGAGATGGGGAAGGAGAAGGGCCTGACAGACCAGGCTGGCAGCTGTCTCCTTGGTCAAGAGACCACAGCCGCGTGAGCGGGCAGCGCCGACTACACACGTGTGTGATAGGCAGAGAAAGAGAGTGAGAGAGAGTTCTTCTTCTTCTTCTTCTTCTTCTTCTTCTTCTTCTTCTTCTTCGCCTCCTCCTCCTCCTCCTTAATCCCTCCTCTCTTCCCCCTCCTCCTCCTCCTTCCTATCTTCTCTGGTCACCCCTCCTCCACCTCCTCGACAAATCCGTTTTCTCTAATAAATTAATTGAGAAACAAAGAAGAGGTTTTTTTATGGGTAACTACAGTATACACCCCTACAGTATACACCCCTACAGTATACACCCCTACAGTATACACCACTACAGTATACACCACTACAGTATACACCACTACAGTATACACCACTACAGTATACACCCCTACAGTATACACCCCTACAGTATACACCCCTACAGCATACACCCCTACAGTATACACCCCTACAGTATACACCACTACAGTATACACCACTACAGTATACACCACTACAGTATACACCACTACAGTATACACCCGTACAGTATACACCACTACAGTATACACCCCTACAGTCTACACCCCTACAGTATACACCACTACAGTATACACCCCTACAGTATACACCTTAGGAGGCACCTACAGTATACAACACTATAGTATACACCACTTACAGTATACACCTTACA
>NW_024716079.1:0-8325 GCF_018991925.1 Homarus americanus | reverse complement strand
GTTACATAGGTGTTTTATGAGTCTGTCATTGGGTTTAGTTCAGTTTGGTTTTAGTTACATAGGTGTTTTATGAGTCTGTCGTTGGGTTTAGTTCAGTTTAGTTTAATTACATAGGTGTTTTATGAGTCTGTCGTTGGGTTTAGTTCAGTTTGGTTTAGTTACATAGGTGTTTTATGAGTCTGTCGTTGGGTTTAGTTCAGTTTGGTTTGGTTACATAGGTGTTTATGGTCTGTCGTTGGGTTTAGTTCAGTTTGGTTTAGTTACATAGGTGTTTTATGAGTCTGTCGTTGGGTTTAGTTCAGTTTGGTTTAGTTACATAGGTGTTTTATGAGTCTGTCGTTGGGTTTAGTTCAGTTTGGTTTAGTTACATAGGTGTTTTATGAGTCTGTCGTTGGGTTTAGTTCAGTTTGGTTTAGTTACATAGGTGTTTTATGAGTCTGTCGTTGGGTTTAGTTCAGTTTGGTTTAGTTACATAGGTGTTTTATGAGTCTGTCGTTGGGTTTAGTTCAGTTTGGTTTAGTTACATAGGTGTTTTATGAGTCTGTCGTTGGGTTTAGTTCAGTTTGGTTTAGTTACATAGGTGTTTTATGAGTCTGTCGTTGGGTTTAGTTCAGTTTGGTTTAGTTACATAGGTGTTTTATGAGTCTGTCGTTGGGTTTAGTTCAGTTTGGTTTAGTTACATAGGTGTTTTATGAGTCTGTCGTTGGGTTTAGTTCAGTTTGGTTTAGTTACATAGGTGTTTTATCAGTCTGTCGTTGGGTTTAGTTCAGTTTGGTTTCGTTACATAGGTGTTTTATGAGTCTGTCGTTGGGTTTAGTTCAGTTTGGTTTAGTTACATAGGTGTTTTATGAGTCTGTCGTTGGGTTTAGTTCATTTTGGTTTAGTTACATAGGTGTTTTATTAGTCTGTCGTTGGGTTTAATTCAGTTTGGTTTAGTTACATAGGTGTTTTATGAGTCTGTCGTTGGGTTTAGTCCAGTTTGGTTTAGTTACATAGGTGTTTTATGAGTCTGTCGTTGGGTTTAGTTCAGTTTGGTTTAGTTACATAGGTGTTTTATGAGTCTGTCGTTGGGTTTAGTTCAGTTTGGTTTAGTTACATAGGTGTTTTATGAGTCTGTCGTTGGGTTTAGTTCAGTTTGGTTTAGTTTCGTAGGTGTTTTATGAGTCTGTCGTTGGGTTTAGTTCAGTTTGGTTTAATTACATAGCTGTTTTAGGGGGCTGTTTTGCGATGTTTCTTTGTTCAGTAATTTTACAGAACCAGTTGCATTTTTTTATTAGTATACATAAACAGTTTTGACCTGATGAATAAACACCCTAACGCTACCTGTGGGTCTTAGGTTTGGTTAGGTTAGGTTAGGTTTGGTTAGAGTTAGGTTAGAGTTAGGTTAGGTTACCGTTAGTTTGATCATGAGGTACAATAGGCTAGGGAGGGAGGGTTGGGGGGGCTAATCTTCAGGTGATCATTATATAACGTGTTCTTATATTTCCTGAAAGGTTTACAATCCCTCCCAGGCGAATGTAAATACCTAGATTAAGTTGGTGGCGGCAGAAGGGAGAGAGAGACTCGAGAGATGGATGGAGGGAAAGAGACTCGAGAGATGGATGAAGAGAGAGAGACTCGAGAGATGGATGAAGAGAAAGAGAGACTCGAGAGATGGATGGAGAGAAAGAGATTCGAGAGATGGATGAAGAGAGAGAGACTCGAGAGATGGATGAAGAGAGAGAGACTCGAGAGATGGATGAAGAGAAAAAGAGACTCGAGAGATGGTTGGAGGGAGAGAGAGATTCGAGAGAGAGAGGGAGAGACTCGAGAGATGGAGGGAGGAGGGAGAGAGAGATTCGAGAGACAGAGGGAGAGACTGGAGAGATGGAGGGAGAGAGAGAGAGAGGGAGAGACTCGAGAGATGGAGGGAGGAGGGAGAGAGAGACTGGAGAGATGGAGGGAGGAGGGAGAGAGAGACTGGAGAGATATCAGCACAGTACCTTCTTCGTCTCCCACTCTCCTCTGTGACTGATAATACGTGAGGATTAATGGCGACCCTCTCACCCCATTTCCCAGGATTATATGAATAGTTTGTCTTATGAGATGTTTCTTTATAGTTAGGTGTTGATGGACGTTTGTAAAATAAGATTTCCCGGAATTACTGCAGCATCTTGTGGTTAGGTTAGGTTTGTGGTTGGGTATGTGTGTGTGTGTGTGTGTGTGTGTGTGTGTGTGTGTGTGTGTGTGTGTGTGTGTGTGTGTGTGTGTGTGTGTAATAATAATAATAATAATAATTAACGGTTTATTGAAAGGGCTTGGTAGCCAGAAGGCTGAAAATACAGTTACATATTTGGGAATGGGTTACGAATTACAAATAATATACAAGTAACATAAGTGACACAAATAAGACATATAATAACTAGATGGGGATCAGCTCAAACTACAGTTCATTTCAACATAGTGACAGTGTAAGGAGCGGTGTTTACTGGGGTGAATACACTGATTTATTACATGTTATTGATAATTTTTACAATGGTTGGGACTGGGCTGTTCTTATAGCGATCGGTTCGTGCACGTATGGGCTGGATGCGGTTGTGGTGTCGAACAGCAATTCTCGGACAGGATCTCAGGTGGTAGTAGGCCGGTGTGTCGGGGATGGTGTAGAAGCTTCTTTAAATTTGCAGATGAGGTCGTGGTGATGGTCAGTGAGAGTCAGAAAGGGTCAGTGTGTTGAGCGCTTCTTGATATGTGGAGTAGGAAGGGAGAGAATAATCTTGCATGCCCTCTTTTGCACTTTTCTAGGTGTTTACGTTGTGTGGCATTTAGGGAGGAAGACCAGGTGGGGAGGCATAGGTGAGCTTGGGAAGTATGAATGTTGTGTATACACTGAGGAGCTCGTGTGCAGGAACTCCGAGGGACTTGAGTCGGCGGAGCAGGTGGAGACGGAAACTGGAGGTTTGACAACTTCACTGACGTGTGGTTTCCAATTTAGTTTGTTGTCTGTGACGCCGAGGAGCTTCGTGGAATCTACAACCTGGGTGTGTGTTCGGACCTAGGGTAATGGAAGGAGGTGGGACAATGTCGGAGGAGAGGTTGATGTGCATAACCATGGTCTTGGTATGGTTGATGGTGACATAGTTTGTTGGTATTGGAGACTGTTCAATAAATCCTGAAGGGCGGTATAGTTGGGAGCAGGATTGTTGGCCTTTGATCCCAATGGTGGAATCGTCGACATATTTCCAGCGAGCAGGGGTTTCTCTTGGGCATCTTGATTGAGCATAAGGGAAGCAAGTGGTCCCATCTTGGTGCGCTTAGGGACGCCACAGGTGAGTGACTGAAGGTGGAACAGCCCCTCGGAAGCGTACAGCTTGGCGTCGGTCGCTGAGAAGTCTGGCCATGGTATGAGACTTTCCGAAGCCCGAGGTCAATAACTTTGTTTATGATTATATTGTGGTCGACTAGGTCGAACGCTTTGAGTGAAATCAATGAGCGACAGCTACAGACGTTTTCGTTTCTCGAGATGGCGGTATATGTAATCGAGAAAGCTGACAAGACAGTAGTGGTGGAGGAAGTTTTCATGTTGCCAAATTGCTGAGGTCTACGACTCCTGCAATATCAGCATAACCAGTCAAACACAAAACTTTCACAGATTAGGCTGGGTATTGGGGTGATTGCAATAGGTCGTAGCTGATTTAGGATTGTGGGCTGGTTGACTTGGGCACTGGTGATACATAAGAGGTCTTCCAGTCAGCTGGGCATCTGGCTTGACTGAGAGAAGCATTGATGATGGAGCAGAGGGTTTATAGCTCAGGGAAATCCTTGAAGAGTTTCATTGGTAAGTCAATGGGGGTTGGTAGAGCGTTTTGGTTTGGTTTGTCCAGGCGTTTGCTACGTCAAATTCTTCTACTAAGTCAGTGGGAAGGGGGTGGTAGGTAAGCAGGGAGAGTGGTTGTGTCAAGCCGTGGGAGAGTCTGGCATATAGTAGCGAAATGGTTATTTGTTTTGCTCAGCTGCGTCAACACATTAGTGAGATGGCTGGGAAGGGAGGGTGTGTCATATTGTTTTAGTCCACAGAGTTCTTTAAACACCATACCATTGACTGATGTTAGTCTGCTTCAGGTGTTTACATGGTGGTTGGGTAGTGGGACTTCTTTGCAGTGCGTATTTCGTGGATGACTCTGTTGCAAGTGACCTGTAGCGGATGTGGTCATTGAGATGAAAGGCTCTATCTCTCTGTTGCATAAATTGTGTGTGTGTGTTTGTGTGTGTGTGTGTGTGTGTGTGTGTGTGTGTGTGTGTGTGTGTGTGTGTGTGTGTGTGTGTGTGTAAGACGGATTTTTTATCAACTTGTTTTCTTAGAGCTACTGTTGCCTTTACCCTTCACATATCTCCCCCTCCTCCCGTCCATCCCTCTTCCTTCCTCCTACCATCTTCTCCTCCCCAACCTTCCCTCCTACATCTTTTTCCCGCCCTCTTTCCTCCCCTTTCCTCCTCTCCTCCTTTTCCTTCTCCTCCTTACTCCCTCCACTTACTCTTCTCGCCCACCCCTCACAACCTCCCCATCCTCCTTCTTCATATTACCCCTTTCTCCTTTTCCCTTCCCTTCTCATCCCATGTCTTCCCTCTTCCCTCCCTCTTCCCTTCCTCCCTCGTCTGGGACCAAATACAAGACTGTCGTAATTATAGACGACTGAACCTTGTGTGATCAGTGTCATCAGGCCTAATTGACGTGCTTCTGTTTCATCTCCCTCCCTCCTTCTCTCCTCCTCCCTCTCCCTTCCCTCTTACCCTCTCCACTTCATACCCTCCCTATCCCCTCTACTTCCTTCTCCTCCTCCCCCTTATTTTTGGCGTCCTCTTGTTTTTAACCTCCCATTTTGTAGTTAGTTTTTTCCCTCTGCTTTCCGTTCTTTCTTCCTCTCTCTCTCTCTCTCTCTCTCTCTCTCTCTCTCCTCTCTCCCCACCCTCTCTCTCTCTCTCTCTCTCTCGTCCTGCTGCTGCGTTTGTATAATTCAATTTAGAGAAGAGTTGCTCGTCTTTCTGTCTGGTTGGAGTCTGACTCATGGGTGGGGAGGTAAAGGGAAGACGTAGTGATGATGTGTCGTCTTGTTGTAGTGATTCGGTTTGCTTTGGGATGGCTTGATGGTGTGTGTGTGTGTGTGTGTGTGTGTGTGTGTGTGTGTGTGTGTGTGTGTGTGTGTGTGTGTGTGTGTGTGTGTGTGTGTGTGTGTTCCCCTTCACCCCAAATCCAGTCTTGGGAGCTTTCAACTCCCTTTAACCGACTCTTTAGAAGTTGTTGCCTCCGCCTCCGTCCTCTCTCTCTCTCTCTCTCTCTCTCTCTCTCTCTCTCTCTCTCTCTCTCTCGTAGGGCAGGAGGGATGAAGGTGGTGGTGTGTTGCCATATTTTCTTTGGTATAGCTCTTGTATATATGACGGTGTGTGTGTGTGTGTGTGTGTGTGTGTGTGTGTGTGTGTGTGTGTGTGTGTGTGTGTGAACTTTGTCGTCATCATTGTTTTACTTTTTTCATGGTCATTATTATTTTATTATTCTCATTTTCATCATTGTTATTATCATCGTTATCATCATTGTGATCATCATTATTGTCTTCATTGTCAGAGTTATCATTATCCTCATCATCATCATCATCATCAATTTGTCTTTACATTCATGACCTCTATTCACATCATAAGCCAGAAAAATTCCACATCGTTAAAAAAGTCTCACTCACTCACTCTACCTTATCCGTATGTACACTTAGATGACATGATTAGCAAACCATTTTATTTATATATTATTATTGTGTTTGTGAGAAGGTTAAACAAAAACAAAGCAAATTATGTCCCTCCCTAACCCACACCCTCCAACCCCCTACCCCCCAATCCCCACCTTCAACCCTATAACCCCCGTCCTAAACCCCTCAACCCCTAACCCCCCACCTTCAACCCCCACCCACCCCCTCTAACCCCTCCCCATCTTGGTTTCCTATTATATATTTATGTTGACATTTTTGTGTTTGTTGTTTTTCTTTCTTTCTTTCTTTCTTTCTTTCTTTCTCTCTCTTTCTTTCTTTCTTTCTCCTCGACAGTAGGGAGGCTGACACTTTAAAGCCAGTTCCTCTCCTCCTTCAGTAGTTCATTAGTTCCCGACGCTCAACACACTAGTGACGAAGGCGGTGAAGGAGGTGCATGTTGTAGTGTGGAGTCTTGTGTCCTGATTCTTTTAAGCCTCTGCCATCTTGAAGACTTAGCCCAGGGAGGAGGAGGAGGAGAGAGTGGTGAGGAGGAAGGAGGAGGAAGAGGAAGGAGGGGGAGAGAGTGGTGAAGAGGAAGAAGAAGGAGGAAGGGAGGAGAAGGTGACTTAGCTAACGGAGGAGGAAGACTGCAGGATTCAGGAAGGAGGAGATGATTTAGCCTAGGGAGGAAGTAGGAGGGGGAGGGAGAAGAGGGAAGGACGAGGAGGAGGAGGACTAATAGTTTCGTGTTTTGTTGCATGCATACGAGTTATCTTCCTCCTTCAATGTCCCTCTTCTTCTTTGTCTTTTGGTTATTTTACCCTCCTCCTCCCTTTCGTTTCCACTTCCTTATCCTTCTCCTCTTCCCCTCTTCACGTTCTCATCAACATCCCTTATTTCCTCTTCCTCCTCCTCCTCCTCCACCTCCTTTTTCGTTCCCACTCTTCCTCTTCTTTTCCTTCCCCTCCACCCCCTCTCCTCCACCCCCTCTCCTCCACTCCCTCTTTTTCCTCTCCTCCTCTCTTCCTCCTCTCCACCCCTCTCCACCCCTCCTTCCTCCTCCCTTTTATTGCACTACAGTCTTTACCTGAACGCACGGTCGCTACCCCCGAAAACGGCATAATTTTTTAGTTGTGAGAATAAGGAGCATCTTTTTGTGTGTATTCAGTGAGATTTTTGGCCGTGTGGTGTAGTGTGGTGTAGTGTAGTGTAGTGTGGTGTGGTGTAAGTGTAGTTGCTGCCGAGGCCCACAACTCCCTCCTCCTCATTATAAGGTGTTGTGAGTCCCTGAGTTGTTGTTGGGTTGTGAGCACTTCTGGAGGGTATTGTTGGTGGTTATGTGAGTAACCTAACCTAACCTTTGAAGATGAGCGCTCTGTTCCTTCATTCTATCCACCTAGGGCTTTAACATGAGCTCTTGTGTCCCTTTACCCTTGCTATAGAGCTTCGTGTGAGCGCTGTGTATCTTTTTTCTTGTCTTCATCCCTTGAGTACGATGACTTAATTCCCTGCTTACCATGTCATCGTATGCTCTTGGAGATAGGTTCATCGTATTCAAAGTGATAACTGGTACTTGAGGTGGTTAAGTCATCGTACTCAGGTGATTAAGACATCATGTTCAGTGAGGTGGGTTGATATCGTACTCAAGGGGGTTGATATCCTACTCTAGGGGTTAGATCATCGTACTCAAGTGATTAAGTTATCATACTCAAGTGGGTAAGTTGTTGTACTCAAGTGGTTATCATACGCACTGGGCTAATTCATTGTACTCAGGGGGTTAGCATTATACTGAAAGGGTTGAGTCATCGTACTCAAGGAATTAAAATTAGCTTACTCACTGAGAGCTAATTTACTGTACTCAAGGGATTAAGAGAGCGGTGAAGGAACGTCTGCTTAATCTCTTCTCACACACGAGCGAAAGTACAATGGTCACCCTACCAGCCAGACATACATACCCATACATACATAATATAATATAATAATAATGGAAGCCCCTTGAAATCGAGGATGGCCGGCCCCAGGGCCACCTAGGCGTGAATTTGTTTAAGGTGTAGAAGCTGTCACCAACACAACAACCACACCCTAAGCTAACGAGCTGCATGACCCAGTGTCAAGGAATAGTCCGAGAAGACCGGACAACTCGCCAACTGCACTGGCTAACCATTACACCACAGGTCGACACACACACACACACACACACAAAGGTCTTATCCCTGGTATTCTTGGCCATAAACTAAGAAAATGCCTGGGCAGCAAGACAATTTTTTTTTTTTTGTGTCTGAGAGTTTGGCTATTTTAAAGTGTCATACCCAGGTATTACCAATCCTGTATATATGTGACATTAGTGCAGTAAGAGTTGTAAGCAGGATTTGCTCTTTAAGTATTTTAATGGAGTAATCATACAAATAACATTATATTATACTTTATTTTTAGTTTACAAAAAAAATGGTGATTAGTAATCATTTTCATTTGCCAACAGTTTTCAGGCGGTAAGCCTTGGCCATGGCCCGGGACTGTTGGGCAGCAGCTTTACGGGCTTCTGCAACTCTGTTTATTTGTGGGCCCAAGATATTCTTGGCCTGGCGAGGCTTATTGGCCCGGGCCTGTTGGG
>NW_024716078.1:0-10697 GCF_018991925.1 Homarus americanus | reverse complement strand
AATTATCCCTCACATACATGTTACACCATTCTCTGGACATTCACTTCCAAGGAGTAACCCAGGGCAGAACACTAGGGCCCACGACCTTTGTTATTGTGGGGTAGCCAGACACATGGCGGGTCTGGGGTCGGGCACAACGAAGCCGTGGGGCACATTAATCAGGCCGCATTGGTGCCATCTTTTCATATATGATCCCGGCTGGACATCTAATACATCCGAGGCCGTTGTAGGATGGTAGAGCGATTCAAGCACCACAATGGGATGTTTAGCAGGTGTAGTCGACCCACTGGGTGATGGATTAGTTCTTTTGGTGGGATGATCACGGCCACCCTGCACCCTGGCACTGTCCTGCACCCTGGCACTGTCCTGCACCCTGGCACTGTCCTGCACCCTGGCACTGCCCTGCACCCTGCCACTGTCCTAATAATCTGCCCTCTCTCCACAGTGCCGCGGAGCTTTACTTTGCCGGGATCATTGATAAAGATGTGTAGGATGATATCGTCTTGGTCGGCGCCGGGGTGCAGGCACGTGGGATCTACAAGAGACAGTAGTGTGTGGTGTGATCCAATTTTCGTAATTTGTGGATGCTTGACCACCTCCCTGACGACGCCGTAGAGCATTCTCTTTTTCATTTCAAGCCTACACTCCTAAATTATTATATTTCTGTAGGGCAGTGGACTGGTGTGGGAGGGGACATAAAAAATTCGTACATTTCCCTCCATTCCCACATACAAGGAGCTTTCTTGCCTATATCCCCATATCATGAGCCATTGGTCTTCTTGTATCTTCTTAAGATGCTCATCTACACCAAGGGCCAAGTCTTCATGGAACATCACTTCCAATGCACTGCCCATTTCTTCAGTTGGGGTGACTTCTCTTAACATCACCATAAGTTGCGGTGTTCCGTCTACCACTTTATAGCTTCCAGTCGATATTAGCCATCCAATGAACACCGCAGTATTTGTTGGTTGCTTGCCTTTCTTCAACTCCGTGTGAACCCTGTTAGGAGGCAGGTGGTCTCTTATTTCCCCCAATGAGAGCTCCGCCACCATGATGGCTTGCACATTAGGCTCCTTGGTAACAATATCACCTTGAGTTGCCATTTAAGTTAGCTGAACACCACACACCACCACTACGCTCCGATCCTTGAGTACAGCCGGGCCACACACAGGAACCTCACCCCCTCTATCTGTTTCAAACGATATTCAGTGGTTTCAAGACTGAACTTTGTCATAATTAACTGTAAAGCTCTCTCTGTCTATGTCACACCATACGTATGTTTTGTGTTCAAATTGTTTCCAGTTTCGTCAACATAGATGCGGTGTTGTTGGAGCCCTTTCTCGTACTATATACAGCTAGACCCCGACTTACGACGGGTTTAGGGACCCAAATCCAGGTCGTAAGTCCGACATAGATAACAATTTTTTTTTTTTTTTAATAAAAAATCTACAATGAAATACAGTACAGTAAAAGTAATGAATAATGAGGAATGGATACAGTACAGTGAAAGTAATAAATAATAAGGATTGGATACAGTGTGACTGAGCACTTACCTTTAATGTAGTCAGCTGAATGCATATGGGGCCTCCATAATTTTCTAATTATACATGAAGACTCCATTAACTGGAAACGTTTCGGTATAGAAAATGCGTGTCATTTGAAAAAAATAAATAAATAAAAAATCTGCGGCGGTCGTAAGTCGTAGCAGTCGTAAGTCGGGGTCTAGCTGTATAGTGAGCATACTGCACTAGAGCATCTTTCACTGCACGCGAATTCTGGTCTTGAGGGATATTTGTACATTTCTTTACACTTATCATACGCCATCTAATGCGCTTGCCACTGTAGCATCACATACCTGCAGCCTTGAAAGGAAGGTGTCTCGCAGTGCCTGGTTTAGTTCCTTTAAGAAGATTGTCGGGACTTCCTCGATCATCATCACCAGGAAGTTCAGGGATTCGTCATCAATTGTCTCCGTGCACGGTCACGGGGGTCGTCTACAGGTCCCTTTCTCTGATAATTTCTTGCAATGCCAAAAGCGGTTGTTCTCTTAATGCCAAGGTCAGCAGCGGTGATGAGAAAATCCTTGTTTGTCTCATATTTTGCAATAATCCTTCTCTTATCCTCCTCCGATATACGGTTGTTGCGACTGACTCGCATGTTAAGTGTAATTGTCTCTGGCAGTATCATCTGTCTGACTATTTTGACTATTGTCTCGTCTTTTCTTTTATTGATGTGAGGGGGCGGATTCTTGGGCTTGCCACCAATGTGAGGGGGCCGGTTCCCTCTCCTTTTCTACACCACCCTCATCTTACTTACTTCTCTTAGTTCTTACTCTTACTCAGTTCCGTCACCTATTCTTTGGTAGCATGGACATTCTTTTGGTAGCCTCGGCATTCTTTTGGTAGCATGGTCGAGGGTCTAGGCACGTGAGTATGGTAATTTTGGTATCTGGTCACTTGGATGGAAATAAAGGTAAAATACTGTGGGAGAAATGAATACACCTAGAATTACTCTAAAAACAAGTTTATTAATATGCAATCAATGGGGGAAAAGATATTGTATTAATCATATAATTTCCAGGCTCACCTCCTGGGCTGAGTGCAAACTCAGTACCTTCTTCTTTACTCTTACTCACAACATTACTGGTGGTACATTACATGGCACTCATTGTAGATTATTCAACATATACGTAAACAATGACCCTAGTATATGCAGGGGTCCACTACCCAACCTGGGATAATTATTTCCAACTAATTATCCCTCACATACATGTTACACCATTCTCTGGACATTCACTTCCAAGGAGTAACCCAGGGCAGAACACTAGGGCCCACGACCTTTGTTATTGTGGGGTAGCCAGACACATGGCGGGTCTGGGGTCGGGCCCAACGAAGCCGTGGGGCACATTAATCAGGCCGCATTGGTGCCATCTTTTCATATATGATCCCGGCTGGACATCTAATACATCCGAGGCCGTTGTAGGATGGTAGAGCGATTCAAGCACCACAATGGGATGTTTAGCAGGTGTAGTCGACCCACTGGGTGATGGATTAGTTCTTTTGGTGGGATGATCACGGCCATCCTGCACCCTGGCACTGTCCTGCACCCTGGCACTGTCCTGCACCCTGGCACTGTCCTGCACCCTGGCACTGCCCTGCACCCTGGCACTGCCCTGCACCCTGGCACTGCCCTGCACCCTGGCACTGTCCTGCACCCTGGCACTGTCCTGCACCCTGGCACTGTCCTGCACCCTGGCACTGCCCTGCACCCTGCCACTGTCCTAATAATCTGCCCTCTCTCCACAGTGCCGCGGAGCTTTACTTTGCCGGGATCATTGATAAAGATGTGTAGGATGATATCGTCTTGGTCGGCGCCGGGGTGCAGGCACGTGGGATCTACAAGAGACAGTAGTGTGTGGTGTGATCCAATTTTCGTAATTTGTGGATGCTTGACCACCTCCCTGACGACGCCGTAGAGCATTCTCTTTTTCATTTCAAGCCTACACTCCTAAATTATTATATTTCTGTAGGGCAGTGGACTGGTGTGGGAGGGGACATAAAAAATTCGTACATTTCCCTCCATTCCCACATACAAGGAGCTTTCTTGCCTATATCCCCATATCATGAGCCATTGGTCTTCTTGTATCTTCTTAAGATGCTCATCTACACCAAGGGCCAAGTCTTCATGGAACATCACTTCCAATGCACTGCCCATTTCTTCAGTTGGGGTGACTTCTTAACATCACTATGTTGGTGTGTGTTCTTGTCACTTTATAGCTTCCAGTCAGATATTAGCCATCCAACGAACACCGGCAGTATTTGTTGGTTGTTTGCCTTTCAACTCCCTGCAGGAACCCCTGTTAGGAGGCAGGTATTCTATTTCAATGAGAGCCCTCCCGCCACCATGATGGCTTGTACATTAGGCTCCCTTGGTAACATGATCACCTTGAGTTGCACAAAGTAGCTGAACACTACACACCACCACTACGCCTGGACCCTTGAGTACAGCCGGGCCACACAGGAACCCTCACCTCTATCTGTTTCTTAAATGATATTCCAGTGTCTTCAAGACTGAACTTTGTCATAATTAACTGTAAAGCTCTCTCTGTCTATGTCACACCATACGTATGTTTTGTGTTCAAATTGTTTCCAGTTTCGTCAACATAGATGCGGTGTTGTTGGAGCCCTTTCTCGTACTATATACAGCTAGACCCCGACTTACGACGGGTTTAGGGACCCAAATCCAGGTCGTAAGTCCGACATAGATAACAATTTTTTTTTTTTTTTAATAAAAAATCTACAATGAAATACAGTACAGTAAAAGTAATGAATAATGAGGAATGGATACAGTACAGTGAAAGTAATAAATAATAAGGATTGGATACAGTGTGACTGAGCACTTACCTTTAATGTAGTCAGCTGAATGCACATGGGGCCTCCATAATTTTCTAATTATACATGAAGACTCCATTAACTGGAAACGTTTCGGTATAGAAAATGCGTGTCATTTGAAAAAATAAATAAATAAAAAATCTGCGGCGGTCGTAAGTCCCGACGGTCGTAAGTCGTAGCAGTCGTAAGTCGGGGTCTAGTTGTATAGTGAGCATACTGCACTAGAGCATCTTTCACTGCACGCGAATTCCGGTCTTGAGGGATATTTGTACATTTCTTTACACTTATCATACGCCATCTAATGCGCTTGCCACTGTAGCATCACATACCTGCAGCCTTGAAAGGAAGGTGTCTCGCAGTGCCTGGTTTAGTTCCTTTAAGATGATTGTCGGGACTTCCTCGATCATCATCACCAGGAAGTTCAGGGATTCGTCATCAATTGTCTCCCTTCACGGTCACGGGGGTCGTCTACAGGTCCCTTTCTCTGATAATTTCTTGCAATGCCAAAAGCGGTTGTTTTCTTAATGCCAAGGTCAGCAGCGGTGATGAGAAAATCCTTGTTTGTCTCATATTTTGCAATAATCCTTCTTATCCTCCTCCGATATACGGTTGTTGCGACTGACTCGCATGTTAAGTGTAATTGTCTCTGGCAGTATCATCTGTCTGACTATTTTGACTATTGTCTCGTCTATTATTTTATTGATGTGAGGGGGCGGATTCTTGGGCTTGCCACCAATGTGAGGGGGCCGGTTCCCTCTCCTTTTCTACACCACCCTCATCTTACTTACTTCTCTTAGTTCTTACTCTTACTCAGTTCCGTCACCTATTCTTTGGTAGCATGGACATTCTTTTGGTAGCCTCGGCATTCTTTTGGTAGCATGGTCGAGGGTCTAGGCACGTGAGTATGGTAATTTTGGTATCTGGTCACTTGGATGGAAATAAAGGTAAAATACTGTGGGAGAAATGAATACACCTAGAATTACTCTAAAAACAAGTTTATTAATATGCAATCAATGGGGAAAAAGATATTATTAATCATATAATTTAGGCTCACTCTGGCTGAGGCAACTCAGTGTTTTTCGCCTCTCTTATCACACATTACTGTATGTATATTACATGGTGTTCTATTGTAGATTATTCAATATACACAAACAATGACCCTAGTATATGCAGGGTCCATTACTTCCAACCTGGGGATAATTATTTCCAACTAATTATCCCTCACATGTTACACCATTCTCTGGACATTCACTTCCAAGGAGTAACCCAGGGCAGAACACTAGGGCCCACGACCTTTGTTATTGTGGGGTAGCCAGACACATGGCGGGTCTGGGGTCGAGCCCAACGAAGCCGTGGGGCACATTAATCAGGCCGCATCGGTGCCATCTTTTCATATATGATCCCGGCTGGACATCTAATACATCCGAGGCCGTTGTAGGATGGTAGAGCGATTCAAGCACCACAATGGGATGTTTAGCAGGTGTAGTCGACCCACTGGGTGATGGATTAGTTCTTTTGGTGGGATGATCACGGCCACCCTGCTACCTGGCACTGTCCTGCACCCTGACAGTGTCCTGCACCCTGACAGTGTCCTGCACCCTGGCACTGCCCTGCACCCTGGCACTGCCCTGCACCCTGGCACTGTCCTGCACCCTGACAGTGTCCTGCACCCTGACAGTGTCCTGCACCCTGACACTGTCCTGCACCCTGACACTGTCCTGCACCCTGACAGTGTCCTGCACCCTGGCACTGCCCTGCACCCTGGCACTGTCCTGCACCCTGACTGTGTCCTGCACCCTGCCACTGTCCTAATAATCTGCCCTCTCAACAGTGCCGCGGAGCTTTACTTTGCCGGGATCATTGATAAAGATGTGTAGGATGATATCGTCTTGGTCGACGCCGGGGTGCAGGCACGTGGGATCTACAAGAGAGAGTAGTGTGTGGTGTGATCCAATTTTCGTAATTTGTGGATGCTTGACCACCTCCCTGACGACGCCGTAGAGCATTCGCTTTTTCATTTCAAGCCTACACTCCCAAATTGTTATTATATTTCTGTAGGGCAGTGGATTGGTGTGGGAGGGGACATAAAAAATTCGTACACTGCCCTCCATTCCCACGTACAAGGAGCTTTCTTGCCTATATCCCCATATCATGAGCCATTGGTCTTCTTGTATCTTCTTAAGATGCTCATCTACACCAAGGGCCAAGTCTTCATGGAACATCACTTCCAATGCACTGCCCATTTCTTCAGTTGGGTTGACTTCTCTTAACATCACTTTAAGTTGCGGTGTTCCGTCTACCACTTTATAGCTTCCAGTCGATATTAGCCATCCAATAAACACCGCAGTATTTGTTGGTTGCTTGCCTTTCTTCAACTCCGTGTGAACCCTGTTAGGAGGCATAGGTGTCTCTTTATTTCCCAATGAGAGTCTACCACCATGATGGCTTCACATTAGGCCCTTACACACATCACCTTGAGGCTGCTGCCTGCTAGCTGAACACTACACACCACCACTACGCCTGATCCTTGGAGTACAGCCGGGCCATACATAGGAACTCTCACCCTCTATCTGTCAAATCAGATATCTAGTGTTCTAAGACTGAACTTTTGTCATAATTAACTGTAAAGCTCTCTTCTGTCTATGTCACACCATACGCATGTTGGTGTTCAAATTGCCTGTTTCCCGTCAACATAGATGCGGTGTTGTTGGAGCCCTTTCTCGTACTATATACAGCTAGACCCGACTTACGACGGGGTTAGGGACCCAAATCCAGGTCGTAAGTCTGACATAGATAACAATTTTTTTTTTTTTCTAATAAAAAAATCTACAATGAAATACAGTACAGTAAAAGTAATGAATAATGAGGAATGGATACAGTACAGTGAAAGTAATAAATAATAAGGAATGGATACAGTGTGACTGAGCACTTACCTTTAATGTTGTCAGCTGAATGCACATGGGGCCCCCATAATTTTCTAATTATACATGAAGACTACATTAACTGGAAACGTTTCGGCATAGAAAATGCGTGTCATTTGAAAAAAAAAAAAGTAAATAAAAAATATTAATAAAAAATCTGCGGCGGACGTAAGTCGTAGCAGTCGTAAGTCGGGGTCTCGCTGTATAGTGAGCATACTGCACAAGAGCATCTTTCACTGCACGCGAATTCCGGTCTCTAGGATGGTTTGTACATTTTCATAATTTTATCATAGCACCATGTTTTGCCCAGCATGACACCCAGCCTTGAGAAAGGAAGGTGTCTCGCAGTGCTCAGTTCAGCCTGAAGATGATTTCACGGACTCTCGATCATCATCACCAGGTGTTCAGGATTCTGTCATCAATTGTCCTCTTCACGGCCACGGGCCGCTCCATACAGGTCCCTTTCATAATTTCTTGCAATGCCAAAAGCGGTTGTTCTCTTAATGCCAAGGTCAGCAGCGGTGATGAGAAAATCCTTGTTTGTCTCATATTTTGCAATAATCCTTCTCTTATCCTCCTCCGATATACGGTTGTTGCGACTGACTCGCATGTTAAGTGTAATTGTCTCTGGCAGTATCATCTGTCTGACTATTTTGACTATTGTCTCGTCTTTTCTTTTATTGATGTGAGGGGGCGGATTCTTGGGCTTGCCACCAATGTGAGGGGGCCGGTTCCCTCTCCTTTTCTACACCACCCTCATCTTACTTACTTCTCTTAGTTCTTACTCTTACTCAGTTCCGTCACCTATTCTTTGGTAGCATGGACATTCATTTGGTAGCCTCGGCATTCTTTTGGTAGCATGGTTGAGGGTAATTTTGGTATCTGGTCACTTGGATGGAAATAAAGGTAAAATACTGTGGGAGAAATGAATACACCTAGAATTACTCTAAAAACAAGTTTATTAATATGCAATCAATGGGGGAAATGATATTGTATTAATCATATAATTTCCAGGCTCACCTCCTGGGCTCAGTACCTTCTTCTTTACTCTTACTCACAACATTACTGGTGGTACATTACATGGCACTCATTGTAGATTATTCAACATATACGTAAACAATGACCCTAGTATATGCAGGGGTCCACTACCCAACCTGGGATAATTATTTCCAACTAATTATCCCTCACATGTTACACCATTCTCTGGACATTCACTTCCAAGGAGTAACCCAGGGCAGAACACTAGGGCCCACGACCTTTGTTATTGTGGGGTAGCCAGACACATGGCGGGTCTGGGGTCGAGCCCAACGAAGCCGTGGGGCACATTAATCAGGCCGCATCGGTGCCATCTTTTCATATATGATCCCGGCTGGACATCTAATACATCCGAGGCCGTTGTAGGATGGTAGAGCGATTCAAGCACCACAATGGGATGTTTAGCAGGTGTAGTCGACCCACTGGGTGATGGATTAGTTCTTTTGGTGGGATGATCACGGCCACCCTGCACCCTGACAGTGTCTTGCACCCTGACAGTGTCCTGCACCCTGGCACTGTCCTGCACCCTGGCAGTGTCCTGCACCCTGGCACTGCCCTGCACCCTGGCACTGTCCTGCACCCTGACAGTGTCCTGCACCCTGCCACTGTCCTGCACCCTGACAGTGTCCTGCACCCTGACAGTGTCCTGCACCCTGGCACTGTCCTGCACTCTGACAGTGTCCTGCACCCTGGCACTGCCCTGCACCCTGACTGTGTCCTGCACCCTGCCACTGTCCTAATAATCTGCCCTCTCTCAACAGTGCCGCGGAGCTTTACTTTGCCGGGATCATTGATAAAGATGTGTAGGATGATATCGTCTTGGTCGACGCCGGGGTGCAGGCACGTGGGATCTACAAGAGACAGTAGTGTGTGGTGTGATCCAATTTTCGTAATTTGTGGATGCTTGACCACCTCCCTGACGACTCCGTAGAGCATTCGCTTTTTCATTTCAAGCCTACACTCCCAAATTGTTGTTATATTTCTGTAGGGCAGTGGATTGGTGTGGGAGGGGACATAAAAAATTCGTACACTGCCCTCCATTCCCACGTATAAGGAGCTTTCTTGCCTATATCCCCATATCATGAGCCATTGGTCTTCTTGTATCTTCTTAAGATGGTTCCTCATGGAACACTACCCAATGCACTGGCTGCCCATTACTATTTACCACTTTATAGCTTCCAGTCGATATTAGCCATCCAATGAACACCGCAGTATTTGTTGGTTGCTTGCCTTTCTTCAACTCCGTGTGAACCCTGTTAGGAGGCAGGTGGTCTCTTATTTCCCCCAATGAGAGCTCCGCCACCATGATGGCTTGCACATTAGGCTCCTTGGTAACAATATCACCTTGAGTTGCCATTTAAGTTAGCTGAACACCACACACCACCACTACGCTCCGATCCTTGAGTACAGCCGGGCCACACACAGGAACCTCACCCCCTCTATCTGTTTCAAACGATATTCAGTGGTTTCAAGACTGAACTTTGTCATAATTAACTGTAAAGCTCTCTCTGTCTATGTCACACCATACGTATGTTTTGTGTTCAAATTGTTTCCAGTTTCGTCAACATAGATGCGGTGTTGTTGGAGCCCTTTCTCGTACTATATACAGCTAGACCCCGACTTACGACGGGTTTAGGGACCCAAATCCAGGTCGTAAGTCCGACATAGATAACAATTTTTTTTTTTTTTTAATAAAAAATCTACAATGAAATACAGTACAGTAAAAGTAATGAATAATGAGGAATGGATACAGTACAGTGAAAGTAATAAATAATAAGGAATGGATACAGTGTGACTGAGCACTTACCTTTAATGTTGTCAGCTGAATGCACATGGGGCCCCCATAATTTTCTAATTATACATGAAGACTACATTAACTGGAAACGTTTCGGTATAGAAAATGCGTGTCATTTGAAAAAAAATAAGTAAATAAAAAATATTAATAAAAAATCTGCGGCGGACGTAAGTCGTAGCAGTCGTAAGTCGGGGTCTCGCTGTATAGTGAGCATACTGCACAAGAGCATCTTTCACTGCACGCGAATTCCGGTCTTGAGGGATATTTGTATATTTCTTTACACTTATCATATGCCATCTCATGCGCTTGCCACTGTAGCATCACATACCTGCAGCCTTGAAAGGAAGGTGTCTCGCAGTTCCTGGTTTAGTTCCTTTAAGATGATTGTCGGGACTTCCTCGATCATCATCACCAGGAAGTTCAGGGATTCGTCATCAATTGTCTCCCTGCACGGTCACGGGGGTCGTCTACAGGTCCCTTTCTCTGATAATTTCTTGCAATGCCAAAAGCGGTTGTTCTCTTAATGCCAAGGTCAGCAGCGGTGATGAGAAAATC
>NW_024716077.1:0-11848 GCF_018991925.1 Homarus americanus | reverse complement strand
AGCATCACCCATCACCAGCCTGTTCTAACTGTCCGTCCCACCACTTAGCATCACCCATCACCAGCCTGTTCTAACTGTCCGTCCCACCACTTAGCATCACCCATCACCAGCCTGTTCTAACTGTCCGTCCCACCACTTAGCTTCACCCATCTCTAGCCTGTTCTAACTGTCCGTTTCGTAAACCACACGACGTCTGGCTCTCCAAGATGTGCTGATTGACAACGTGAAGGTATGTTGGTCAGTGTGAGTTAAGGAGAGTGACTTCTGTAGTGGGGAAGGAGTGAGTTAAGATTGAGTTTAGGCCTTAGTTCTTAATAGGCCCCGATCCATTAGGTGTGGGGCCCATTTGACGAGCCACCAATAATTTAGTAGTGCGGTATGGTGAGAACGTCATCACCTCTCACAGTTGCAGCAGTAGAGACGACATAAGGGAAGTGTGTTGACATAGTCTGTCGTGTTATTCACCCAAGCGATACACCCGGGTCACACAACAATGTTTCTTATTTGATTACAGTACCCAATATTTTCGTCCCCCCCCCAACACATTGCCCTAACATCTATCATGGTTATTACCCTCCCACACATCCCCTTACATAAACCTCGACTACCCTCACACATCCAGTCTCCCCACATATACACTCCCCCCTCACACACACACACTTCATAACTCGTAGTTAACCTGTGTAGTCACTCCTTGTCTATCTCACTTTAGTACCGTAACTGTTCTGAAACTGTTAAAAGATCCAGTCCTCCTTGTCATCATATACAAGTAATATTATTTACCACTAATATTACTTGTGTATTTCTTGACAACAAAGTGACCCACTCATCTCTGTTTAGTTTATATTTTCAGTTTTTTGCCTGCCATATTTTTCAATAAACCGTTAATTATTATTACTACTACACACTTCCAACGTTTCCCGACACCCACAATCTGACACTGTCCAGTTTATCCTATGTTGTTTTTACGTGTTTTTCTCTATACGAAAAACTATAATAAACACTAAATTGCTGTTATTAATAACTTATATACTGTAATTATATGTTATGGGAGGGTAGTGTGGAGCGATGGTGAGGCGCGGTGGGGGTGGTTGTGGGAACAGGGGCAGTGTAGAGGGTCGCCATCAGTAGCCAACACACACACACACACACACACACATGCCAGTCACCACTACCGCCACCACCAACCACACACTAGTACACACCTTCCTCATATCGCAACACCATCTTCATCTTCATCATGTCATATGTGATTACACGCGGTGCCAGCCGATCACAGTCGCCTCTTTTTATCATCTTCCTTCCTCGCCCAATCACACGCGAGAGTGGGAATGGCGCGTTTTTTATCAATCCCAAAACCCGCCCCTTTCCTGGATGTGGTGTAATTATTGGAGGCCGGCGGTAATGCGCGGCGCCCCATTGGTTGAGGCTGCAGCTGCCGGGTTATTTAGGTAATAGGAAGGTCCTTATAAAGAAGTCAGAACATGATTTATCGGCGAGTGTGTGGGAGCCATGGGGGAGGACGTGTGCCTCCTCCTCCATATAGTGAAGTTTCTCTCTTACATTTTATTATCACACCACCTGAATGATCCCCTTCACACATAACTCACCAAGTCTTGTGTTTTATTAGTTAGTGATGATGTGATAATATTTTTGAGGCGTATATGATAAGTGTGTTTGGTAGTGCATTCTAAACCTCCATTACATAAGTGGGTGTGTGGGATACCACCGTCCACCCCCTCCTTCTTCACTACCTCCCCCTATACACTCCTTCCCCTCCCTTCACCCCCTCCCCTTCTCTTCATCCCCTCCTCCCCACCACCTCCTCTAACTCTTACCCTTAGCGGTGAAAAATCCCTCATTGTGGCTCCAAATCTTTTAAAATGGCAAAGAAAACCTTTTCCCATGAGGCGGACGGACGGGTGGAGGAGCCTAAAGATCTTTCCTGAAATTCGTTATGATTTTCTTTGCTAGTCCATCCCTCGGGCCACGGCGGTTTCTACAGGGTTTTCTCAGGGACACTCTCCGGTTTCTGCGAGTGTTCCCAGGGCTGAGGTGTTTACAGGTCGAGACGTTTTGTGACTGTTAACTGTCTGGGAGGGAAGGAGGGGGGTGACGGATGCCGAGGCTTTGTTCTGTCCCGTTCCGACCCGACATGTCACCTGAGACCCGCCAGCCAGTTACGACAGGACTGTGTGACCATTGCTATTATCACCACCGCTACTACTGCCACCACTATCACTGCTATTATCATCACTACCACCACCATGTCTGTGACTACCACCACGTATCACCACTCACCACCACGTCATCTGCACCACTTAAAATCACCACTAATACTACTACTAACGTGACCACTGCTGTTATCACCACCACTGCCACCACCGCCACCACCACCACCACCAACACTGAAACTTGTTACTGTTCGCTTTGTGTCCATTCTTCTCCCCTCCCCTTCTCTGTCTTTCTTCCATCTTCTTTCTCTTCTCTCCTCTTTCTCCTCCTTCTTTCTTCCTTCTCACTTTCCTCCTACTCCTTATCTTCTTCCTTCTCCTTCCTCCGCCTCTTCTTCTTCCTCTTCCCCTTTACGTCCCTCCTCTTCTTCCTCCTCTTCTCCTTCTCCCCCTCCCCTTCCTCCCCACTCCTCCTTCCTCTACCCCTCCTCCTCCCCCCTCCTCCTCCCCCTCCTCACCCAGGGAGAGATGGACGAGAGATACAAGTCGTGTAATATCCGCTGAGGACGCTGCTAGTGACGGCATCATCTCAGGCCTGGCCTGGCGTGGACTTGGAGCCTATACCTATAGTCTTAGTAGCCCCATTGCTTACATTGCCCCGTAGCCCGTCCTCGACAAGCTATACCTGATTTATGGGTTGATCGTGTAGCCCCCTCCCTCCCTCCCTCCCCCTCTCTCAGTAGTGGCTGTATAAGAAACATGTAAAATACTCCAGCTATATCGTAAACGTGTTCGTATGTATAGCCTCAGTTGTGCTACACGATGAAAGACTACTAGACGATAGCAGGTCTGTGGCACCTTGGGGAGTCTAGCCAGTTACACCAAGTTACCTCCGTGAATTTCCGCCTTTATTTAGTTGTGGTCGTATTCTTTAAGACGCTAGTTGTTAACATTTGGGTGAGAATAAGTAAATATTATCAAAACAACATTGAAAAACTCACAAGTGACTTTGTAATATAATTCAGTCGAGATAATAATATAAACACGAACGTGCTGGTCAAGCTCAGAGCTGTCCAGGGGTCATCTGGCCCTCCGGGTCGAGGTTGATCGGTGTGTTTTTTTCTTTTTTCTTTTAATTGTTTCAATATGTATTAAAGTCATTACTGTGTTAACAATATTGTATAAAAGGCAAAGAACATCTAAATATACGTATTTAGTTTCAGGGTTTAATTAGTTATTTATTACTATGATATTTGTTTTCCTCTCATGTGTACAGCTTAAGTCTTTACTGTTGTTTTAAGTAACTTTAGATTCAGTTGTTTTTCTCCCAAACTTATGTTGACATTTACATTGTTTAGAATATATCATATAACGCGTCATGATCATCCTGTGTTTATAATGATAAGAGTTCAGTAATATTCCTTAAGGTGAAGTTTCTTAAACTATTCACGTGGACCTAATATGATGACCTACAGGGTCACCTATGGCCAGTGTGTGTGTCCGCTAAGTCGGGGTAAAGGAATACTTTTTATTGTTATAATAATGTAAATTAATTTACACATAATAATATTATCACTGTTTCATATAAGACGTCATTTACAATCATAAGATATTCAAATATACCTAAAGCAGGTTAAATATACCTAAAGCACGTTACGTTACGTTACGTTACGTTACGTTACGTTATGTTTTGTATAAAGCTTTTCATTTGTATGTATTACTGTAAGGAAAAAATGACTAAGTGTTAAATTTAATACAAATGTAAACTAAAGTGTAAAAAATCAGAAGGAAAAATAACAATAAAAATTGGATTGTCGGCCATTAACTTGGTAACACCTTTTGTATTAACCAATACGTGATGCCTTAATGAGCCTTAAGACACTGGTGCCGTTCTTACTGTAAGGCTGCTATAATTCTCTGACGCTGTTGTACACAACCGACTTAGTTGTTCCCACGGGTGTAGAGATGAACCAATGGCCTCCAGGCTGCTGGCACGAGGAACAACATTGATGGCCATTAAAAATTCAGATTGTTTGGGCCGAAATACTTTTACTTACGAAACACTGCTAGCATGTATTGGCAAGGGCAGCCCGGAACCGTCAGGAACTCCGCCGATTGGATCCCATAGGCCACCCTTCTTCGCCAATCTCCTTAGGTGCTGAAGAAACTGAGGGTCTTCAGGACTCCGCCGAGAGGGCCAGAACAGCCGTCCTCACGCCCCCAAGGAGTGATGCTAGCGAAGGTCCCGCTGGACCCCCGAGTAAGGTTGAGACTTTTCCTCTATTTCTCTTTAAGACAGAGAGGCAACACTGGCTAGTGACGCTAAGAGTATCTACTGTCATATCTTGATATATTATTACTTATTTTAAAGTGGCGTCCACAACACACCGAGACTTTGGTGTTTGTTTCTGTGAGTTAAGGAGATACAGTGAGTCAACCTGAGACGTTAGTCAGCTGGTGCACAAGTTTTGAATTACGATCACAAGTACTCATATTTCATTATTTCTATTATCCTCGCTGGGTGGGAGATATAAACTAATGTTATAGTTATAATTATAGGCACCAGTAACTCATGTAATGTTATCGGTATACAGTCCCCAGTAACTTATTGACATTCTTCACATTTTTTTTTACGGGATTAGTCAGGTCACAGGTCAATGGCCCACATCAGGGCCTGGGGGACGAAAATATAATAAAAATAATAATAATAATAATAATAATAATAATAATAATAACAATAATAATAATAATAATAATAATAATAATAATAGAGAGAAACATTATATGTATGTTGTGTTGTCAAAGTCAAAGAAACAATTGTGACCTGCAATTGTGTAAAAATGAGGCAGAAAGTAAATAAGTGTGACGTAGTTGTTTCATATTTATTTACAGTCATCATAATGAAGTGATGATCTTCACGGCCAGGAGGAGTTGTGCTGAAAGCCCGACGGTGTGTTCAGTGTCTTCCAGGAGCAGTATAATAGTGTGTAAGTTGGTGGATGATAAAGTGGCAACACATTGTAGGAGCCTCCTGAGGGATCCTCCACGTAATAAATGGTGAGTTATTGACGTGGGTCTTGTGTGTGTGTGTGTGTGTGTGTGTGTGTGTGTGTGTGTGTGTGTGTGTGTGTGTGTGTGTGTGTGACCTGTGGTGAAATGGTCAGCATCCTGCCCGAGTTCGATCCTCGGGCAGGGTGAAACTATGGGCAAGTTTCTTTACGCCATTTGCCTCTGTCTACCCAGCAGTAATTGGGATCCTGGATGTTAATCGATTTGCGGATCGTGTTCCGGGGTAATGGTTAGCCAGTGCAGTTGGCGAGCTGTCCAGTCTTCTCGGACTATTCCTTGACACTGGGTCATGCAGCTCGTTAACTTAGGGTGTGGTTGTTGTGTTGGCGACAGCTTCTACACTTTAACAAATTCACGCCTAGGAGGCCCTTGGGTCGACCATCCTCGATTTCGAGGGGCTTCCATTATTATGTGTGTGTGTGCTATATAATCCACTATGGATGTGGTAATCATTATTTTACTTGGACTGATGGATGACACGTAGGAGTGGATGTCGTCGCTCTATATGCGCCGGATGAATGTTGGAGGAGGTGACGACGGGTAGCATGAATAAGCTGGTTTACATTCTACCTTACCTATCATGCCTATGGCGACTGTATCCTGCCTACTGCTCGTATCACGGTGATAGCATGCCAGGTTCGTATAATCTAGCATGGGATTACGTACAAATAAAGAGATGAACATTTAATATACGATATAATGGACGTTACAAGTGAGCTTTGGGTATTACAAGTGGCTGGTACAGGTCGATGGTGATAGTATAGTCAGTAACCATAATTACTGGCCCATCTACAGGTCGAGCGTAGTGTGGGTAGAGGTCCTTGTGGACAGCGGCTCACTCAGTAGCAACTCACACACCAACACAGCATAAGACCCTTGAATACTTATCACCAGTCGTTCAGGTCATACCTCCTTTTACTCTGAATATAAGGTAACTTTTACTACTCCCACTCACGTGAAATAAATAAATTATAATTTATGTCTACTGGAGCAGTAACATGTCCACTACCCACCAGTAAAAGGACACAGCATCAATTTGGGAATATGTCTGAGGCCAACGCAGGAGTATCTGGTGACGTCCCGCACTACATGATCTTGTCAGGGCCACAGTACAGCAGCAGGCCAAGTCTCATGCTATATGTTAACAGATACAGTCCTCTGATACACTGAACACACCGTCGGGCTGTCAGTACCACTCCTCCTGGCCGTGAAGATTATCACCTCATTAGCTGCCTGTTTATAAATATTAAACTATGAAACATCTACACCACACCTCTAACCAGTGGTAATTAATGTTAATATTACTTATACCATAATGAGGAAGCAACCGGCAATAAGTTACTAGGGACTACAAACCTTATAACATTACATGAATTACTGGGGACTATATGCCTATATACTTTATATAAGTTACTTAGGACTATATAACTATAACATTAGTTTATATCTCCCACCCAGCGAGGATAATAGAAATAATGAAATATGAGTACTTGTGATCGTAATTCAAAACTTGTGCACCAGCTGACTAACGTCTCAGGTTGACTCACTGTATCTCCTTAACTCACAGAAACAAACACCAAAGTCTCGGTGTGTTGTGGACGCCACTTTAAAATAAGTAATAATATATCAAGATATGACAGTAGATACTCTTAGCGTCACTAGCCAGTGTTGCCTCTCTGTCTTAAAGAGAAATAGAGGAAAAGTCTCAACCTTACTCGGGGTCCAGCGGGACCTTCGCTAGCATCACTCCTTGGGGGCGTGAGGACGGCTGTTCTGTCCCTCTCGGCGGAGTCCTGAAGACCCTCAGTTGCCTCAGCACCTAAGGAGATTGGCGAAGAAGGGTGGCCTATGGGATCTAATCGGCGGAGTTCCTGACGGTTCCGGGCTGCCCTTGCCAATACATGCTAGCAGTGTTTAGTAAGTAACAGTATTTCGGCCTAAACAATCTAAATTTTTAATGGCCATCAATGTTGTTCCTCGTGCCAGCAGCCGGTCCCAGGATCACTTGTTACTATCTATACCACTTACAGATTGATCATAATTTCATAATTGAAAGAAAATTAACTACTGCTTCAGGATTCACTTCCCTTAAGGATGACGTTGCATTAAGACACATAAAAATAACTACTTTGTATTATAATAATAAACCACCTTTTATAGTCTGTTGTCACTCTTAGTTGTTAATGGCACCTGACACCTTAATAGTACAGCAGTCTGATATGATGAATTACCTGTAGGGGTCATAAATATGCCCGGCTCTACAGTGTATAGCATCATGACTTGTTTTATTTGTACATGGGATATTTCTCAATGTATGTGGATAAAGTTAGGAACTTGTATTATATGAACTAATGAACAAATTCTCATCTTTCAGTTTTTGTAATATAAACAATGAGATTCCTTAGACTAGGTACAGGTAAAAAATAAAATATTTTCCTCTCCTTTTGTACGATTGTATATATCAATTGAATATTAAAACGCGTTATGTTATGAGCAACGATAGCCTACTGTTTCACGGACAATAATTTGACTTAAATACAATAATTTAAAATAAGGGATTTTCAACAGTCTATTGATAACTGAACCGTGTATATCAAGTTATCTCAAGAACTTAGAGTATGGCGCCTCCCTCACTACTCTCTGAAACAGCTTCAGTAAGTAAGGCTGAAGTTCAGATGCTAACTGTCAAGAGTTCTGTATAGTATTGTACATTAAGCTGTCGTTTGCACACACATTAATTTTGTTTTGCTAACTATCAGTATGTAATTTCAACCTAACCTAATTATCAATGAGTTATTTAACCTAACCTAATATAACCTAAACTACTTATGCCAACCCAACACAACCTAAGAAATCGACCCAACAAAACTATCATGAAATAATTCAACCTAACCTAACCAAACCTAAGCTCATTTTTGTCTCCGGCTGAAGTATACCTGACCACCTTTATGTCGTCCCATTAGGAAGCTGATGAGTCTGTGTTATATTTGTTCCTCATTACAAAACGAAATTAATCTTTAAATAATGTTACAGCGGACGACACACACCTATTGCTGTGTTTGGTGACGCGTTGGTTAATGGTGACATGTTGGTTAATGCTGACGCGCAGGTTAATGGTGACGTGTAGCATAAGAGTAAAGTGCTGGTTAATGGTGATGTGTTGGTTAATGGTGACGTGTAGCATAAGAGTAAAGTGCTAGTTAATGGTGATGTGTTGGTTAATGGTGACGTGTAGCATAAGAGTAAAGTGCTGGTTAATGGTGACGTGTTGGTTAATGGTGACGTGTAGCATAAGAGTAAAGTGCTAGTAATGGTGATGTGTTGGTTAATGGTGACGTGTTGGTTTATGTTGACCTGTTAGTTAATGGTGACGTGTTAGTTAATGGTAACGCCTTGGTTAATCGTGACGAGTTGATGGTTAATGGTGACGTGCTGGCTAATGATGACGTGTTGGTTAATGGTCTCCCCACTTCATTTTGCTAAGGGTCAAGACTCGTGTTCCTTCCTCACCTCCAACCTACACCGCCTCACGCACCTCTCTGGCAGGTAACACACTCTGGTCCCACAACCCTCTGGCAGGTAACACACTCTGGTCCCGCACCCCTCTGGTAGGTAACACACTCTAGTCCCACAACCCTCTGGTAGGTAACACACTCTGGTCCCATAACCCTCTGGCAGGTAACACACTCTGGTCCCACAACCCTCTGGCAGGTAACACACTCTGGTCCCATAACCCTCTGGCAGGTAGCACACTCTAGTCCCATAACCCTCTGGCAGGTAGCACACTCTGGTCCCATAACCCTCTGGCAGGTAGCTTTGCTCTGGTCCCATAACCCTCTGACAGGTAACACACTCTGGTCCATAACCCTCTGGCAGGTAGCACCTCTGGTCCCCCCAACCACCTCTGGCGATGCTTGCTCTGGTCCCATAACCCTCTGGCAGGTAACACCTCAAGTCCATAACCCTCTGGCAGGTAGCACACTCTGGTCCCCACAACCCTCTGGCAGGTAACACACTCTGGTCCCACAACCCTCTGGCAGGTAGCACACTCTGGTCCCACAACCCTCTGGCAGGTAGCACACTCTGGTCCCGCACCCCTCTGGTAGGTAACACACTCTGGTCCCACAACCCTCTGGTAGGTAACACACTCTGGTCCCATAACCCTCTGGCAGGTAACACACTCTGGTCCCACAACCCTCTGGCAGGTAACACACTCTGGTCCCACAACCCTCTGGCAGATGTACACTCCTGGTCCCATAACCCTCCCAGCAGGTAACACAATCTGGTACAACCCTCTGGCAAATGTACACTCTGGTCCTGGCCCTCTGGCAGGTAGCGCACTCTGGGCCCACAACGCTCTGGCAGTTAACACTCTGGGCCCGCACCCCTATGGTAGGTAACACACACTGGTCCCACAACCCTCTGGCAGGTAACACACTCTAGGCCCACAACGCTCTGGCAGGTAACACACTCTGGTCCCACAACCCTCTGGCAGGTAACACACTCTGGTCCCACAACCCTCTGGCAGGTAACCTGCTCTGGTCCACCCCTCCCCAGCCTGGGTAGCACACTGGTCCCCCAACCCTCAGCAGAGTAGCACACTCCTGGTCCCATAACCCACTCTGGCAGGTAACACACTCTGGTTTCCCACACCCCTCTGGCAGGTAACACACTCTGGTCCCACAACCTCCCCAGCAGGTAACACACTCTGGTCCCTGACCCTCTGGCAGGTAACACACTCTGGTCCCCCAACCCTCTGGCCAGGTAACACACTCTGGTCCCACAACCCTCTGGCAGGTAACACACTCTAGTCCCATAACCCTCTGGCCAGAGTAACACAATCTGGTCCCTGACCCTCTGTCCAGGTAACACACTCTGGTCCCCCAACCCTCTGGCAGGTAACACACTCTGGTCCACACCCCCTCTGGCAGGTAACACAATCTGGTCCCCAACCCTCTGTCAGGTAACTGCACTCTGGTCCCCAGCCTCTGGCAGGTAACACCACTCTGGTCCCACACCCCCTCTGGCTGGGTAACACAATCTGGTCCCCAGCCCCTCTGGCAGGTAACACCTCTGGTCCCCCAACCCTCTGGCAGGTAACACACTCTGGTCCCACAACCCTCTGGCAGGTAACACAATCTGGTCCCACAACCCTCTGTCAGGTAACACACTCTGGTCCCACAACCCTCTGGTAGGTAACACACACTGGTCCCACAACGCTCTGGCAGGTAACACACTCTGGTCCCACAACCCTCTGGCAGGTAACACACTCTGGTCACACAACCCTCTGGCAGGTAACACACTCTGGTCACACAACCCTCTGGTAGGTAAAAAAAAATAATAACACTTAGTTAATATTTGTTAATGTTAGGTTAAGTTAGTTTAAGTTTTCTATTTCACAATTCAATAATACCTAATATGATGAAGTACATGATCACCGATGGCCAGTCAGAAGCTTAAAATAATACATAGAAGTTATCGATATTAGTCAATTATCCCTGTTTAGTTTAAGCTTTTACAAATCATCAATCATTTTTGTCAAATAGAGATAACTTTTTGGTTTTATTATTACAACTTAATATTAATTCGTATATTGTAAGATTTTGTATATTTCTTTTCAGCCCTTGCTTACTGCCATATGATGTTTAATTTATACTTTAAATAGGTTAGGTTAGGTTTGGTCAGGTCAGGTTATATTTTGTATGAAGGTATTCATTTATTTGTACATTTATGATCTACAGGATCGTTTATGGCCGGTGAAAAGTTTCTCAAAAAGAGAAATGCCTAGAATTTATCACTAATCGTCAATTATCCATATTTAGTGTAACATCGTATATATTTCGTGGAGTTCCGTTTATATTTGCTTGTTTTCATATTATTTTAGTCAATTATTTTTTGACATTTAGCCTTCAATAAGTAAATATTATTAAAAACAACACTGAAAACTCACAAGTGACTTTGTAACATATAATTTGGTCAAGATGATAATACCAATACCACGTGCTGGTGAAGCTCCGAAAGAGTTGTCCGGGGGTCTAGCTAACCTCTGGTCGGGGCTTGACCAGCACAAAAAAATAATAAATACAAATAAACTCTTTTATTTTATACTTTGGTGACCTGTGGTGTAATGGTCAGCATGCTCGCCTTCTGAGCGAGTCTTCCCGAGCAGGGTAGGACTGATTTTTTTTTTTTTTTTTTTAACGTCATTTGTCTCTGTCGACCCAGCAGTAATTAGCGACCTGGATGTTAATCGATTCGTGGATTGTGTTCCGGGGTAATGGTTAGCCAGTGCAGTTGGCGAGTTGGTCGGTCTTCTCGGATTATTCCTTGACACTAGGTCATGCAACTCGTTAACTTAGGGTGTGGTAGTTGTGTTGACTATAGCTTCTACACCTTAAACAAATTCACGCCTTGGGCCGGCCCATCCTCGTACACGAGGGGCAACCATTATTATTACTTGATTAAATGTTATAAGTATATACTGCAGTTAGTCTATAGTATAAAAGACGAAGAACATCATAATATATATATTTAGTTCCAGGGTTTATTTAGTTATTTATTACTTGCACTTATTACTGGTATTTGTTTTCCTCTCATCTGTATAG
>NW_024716076.1:0-13248 GCF_018991925.1 Homarus americanus | reverse complement strand
ACTAACTATAATCTGACCGTATACACAACCCTCCCTACTAACTATAATCTGGCCGTATACACAACCCTCCTTACTAACTATAATCTGACCGTATACACAACCCTCCCTACTAACTATAATCTGGCCGTATACATCCTCTCTCCTCCTCACCCCCCACTAGCTATAATCTGGCCGTACCACATCTCAGTCCACACCGCCATACCTAAAATTCTACAGCATTATCCGACTGTCAGTAGAGGTGATTATTATATGCCGTGACGGTATTGTATTTTGCTTAACGGCTACAGTAGTTAAGATGCTTATGTTTGTAAAATGAACCTAACCTAACCCCACCAGAGGTAGTGTTAAGGGTGAAATAAACTATGGGGGTCTAATCTTCATGTGATCCCTTAACACCATATAGCTTGCTCTTTTTTCCTGACATAGATTTTATAGTACCCAGATTTCATTGTTTGCCAGATAGTGTTGGTGGTGATGTTATCCTTGGACCGTAATAGCAGAGTACTGTATTTGCTTTGTGGGTACAGTACTGATGACTGTATTCGTATACCTCAACCAAATGATACCTTGTACCCTTCAACACGTAACAAACCCTCTAGCTTCAGTATTACCTCCCTATTCTCCCTTCCTATTCCCCCTTCCTAGCATAGATTTGGTATGTAAATTTGCCTACTATAACCAGGTGCTATTGTAAAGATATTATCAACTGTAACATGTAAGGTGATTACATGCTAAGATAGCATAAAACACACACACACACACACAGCTGTTACACAAAAAAAACAGGTAGGAACAGGTAAGATAAACACTTCGTCAGGAGGAGGAACGCAGCAATCATCCCATGCAGCCGTACAGGTGATGGCGTAGTGTGGAGAGAGATATAGGACATGGCAACCTGCAGGGGACACCAGAAGATTACAGTGTGTGTGTGTGTGTGTGTGTGTGTGTGTAAGTAAATAATAATAATAATGATAATAATAATTAACGGTTTATTGGGAAAGTTCTGCAGCCCGAAGGCTGAAAATATACATTGGACAAAAATGACTTATTACATACAAAGACATGGGGTGGGTAGGTCGTTTAACAAAAGCTTTCATTATTGAAAGGAGAAGGAATAATGATTGAACATACAAATTATTATAGTTTACAGTTGATGGCCCGGGCCTGGACTGGTCATGGAGACACCAGGTGGTGTGGTGTTCACGTGGTGTAGTAACTCGTCCTCGGGTGTTGATATGAAAGACCTCACGTGTATGTGTGCGTATAGATTTATTCGTTTTGTTTATCATAGATTACAATCATAACTAATTTTATGGTCCTTTCGTTCCCTCTCTATAGATTTTCATAATTTTGTTTGGTCTTTATTATTATTATTATTGTTTTTATCTTTTTTGGGGGGGGGTGTGTTATTCTCTCTCTCTCTCTCTCATCCAGATATGTATATTTGACTGAAATACTTTTAATCTCTTCATGAACTTTTATTACAATACTGTAATTATAACTTGAACGTCGTATTAGAGGTTTACTTTATAAAGTGACTTATCAGAAGGAGAGAAATGACTGCACTGGACAATCCCTCGAGTGACGTCTTCAGATTCCTAGTTAAATCTCATACATTGTCTTCTCTTAAGGGAACTTCCAGTATGTATACAGTCGGGGTCAAAAGTTCGTTCCATCCCATTATGAAGCAGCATCGACCCCAAATGAGACAAAACAGTCAGTTCGGAGACTCATTCTCGCGACTCGGTTTCACCACAGGAGCGAACTTTTATCCATGACTGTATTTTATTCATTTTTATTTTTTGATGAGAATAAAATCTTGGCGTACTATTTGCATGTTTTAGCATTTATTTATTTATTTATTTATTTATTTATTTTGGGGTGGAGGGGGGGTGTATGAAGGTTTGTCATTAATTCTGGACTTAAACCTTATGATGGGAGTGCTTAAGAAAAGTATGTTACCTCAGTAGTTTTTTTTCTTTTGATAATTGCAGAATGTAAACACCATCATTTGAGAGCCGCTTCAGCGCTTAATGCATTGAGTGACGTCATCAGCCACTCGAGTTTGTCAGAAATTTAACCCCTTGAGTAAGATGACTTAACCCTTTGAGTACGATCACTTAACCCTTTGAGTATGATCACTTAACCCCTGAGTACTATAACTTGACCTCTTCAATACACTGACTTAACCCCTTGAATATTTGAGGAATAAGTCGTCATACTCAAGCGGTTAAGTCATCGTACTCGTGTCGTTAAATCATCGTACTCGTGTCGTTAAATCACCATACTCATATATTTAAGTCATCGTTATTCAAGGTGTTGAGTCATAGTACTTATGGGTTAAGTCTTCGTACTCAAGGGGTTGATGACGTCACAACATTCATTAAGCGCTGAAGCGGCTTTCAAGGTTTGGTTAGGTTAGGTTAGGTTAGGTTTGCTTTGGTTAGGTTAGGTTAGGTTAGGTTAGAATTACACAGAACATTATGTAATTTGCTGATGTTTTAAGCTATTGGACTTTGATTGGACTTTATTATATATAAGTGGTTAACAGTTATTTGTTTCACACAGTTATCTGGATTCTGGTAAGAACTTTCCTTAAAGTGGTATCAACAGATGTCTTTGAGCTGGTTTTTATCCCTGAGTGTGTGTCCTTTAGAGGCACAGACGAACTTGTTGGTTGGTTGTGCTCGCTGGACGACAGGTGGAAGGCTGCCGGACACACCTGCACCAGCTCACATACTCAACCTGTAGAAGTAATTGTCTTGTTGTTCTAAAGTGGATGTTTGATGTTTATAGTAGGAGTCACAGATGGTGTAAACAGAGTAACGATCAGTGCAACAACAGATTTACCAAAGTATACTATTTATACACACAAAATACATATGTAAACATGTATTTTGTTACTGTGATTTCTTCTGAGATATCATAACAGTGATAAAGACCGCTTAATATTCCTGATGTTGGGATAATTGTTTGTCTTATGCGTACGGATGTTACTGCTGTCTACACACACCCACACACACACACACACACACACACACACACACACACACACACACACACACCATATTAACAAACGTGTATATACTGTACATGGCGCGTCTTCACGATACTGTATATAGACAGGTAGCATCAAGTGTTGTGTTGCGCAGCAGAGACGACTGAGGGGTCACACGGGTCCCAGTTTTAGGTCCTGATTATAAAAGGACTTCATCGTACCTAGGACTAGGACGGATTAGAATTAAGGACCTACTAGGATCTTGGTAGGTTAGGTTAGGTTAGGTTAGGTTGGAGTCTATGTGGACTGGGCCCGTTTAAACAATCACCCACACAACCACCAGACCAGGGCCACAGCAAGACCGTAAAGTGTAAAGAAAACAAAAAAGTTGACTCATATATTAAAAATGTCTACACAATGACAAATATCGCCTCTTAATCATTATTTTTTGAGTCTGACCACACGATAAAACCCTCGAGTGTCTGATAAAGGTTCTCCAGATACCGCTGACAACACGATATGGCCATTAAAACCCAGCGGGGGGGGGGGTGGTAGTGACTCAATGTGGCCTGGCATTTTTTTTTTTACGGGGATTAGCCCACCCAGGCACAGGTCACTGACCCACATCGGACACTAAGGTGTGTCGTGTTCCCTCTCCCTCCCCCCCCCACCTGTCTGTTACTGTGACTCCCCAAAACCTCACGCTGTTGCTTGTTACTGGTACCAGGCTCTTGATAGTAATGTCAGTTAATCCTTGCTTTATTTTTATATCACTAAGGCTTATTACTCTCTCTCTCTCTCTCTCTCTCTCTCTCTCTCTCTCTACTACCACCACGTGATGGCCGGAATCCACAACAAATACTAGATTCTCTGTTCCTTTAATGTGTTATTCGTCTTTTCTTACTGATGTGAAGGATGTGTTGTGTTGTAGCTCCGTTAATGGTTCAAGGTCCTCATGGTATCACTCTAGTTTAATATCTGTCTCGCTTCCCATCATATAGAGTCACCCATCACCAGCCTGTTCTAACTGTCCGTCCCACCACTTAGCATCACCCATCACCAGCCTGTTCTAACTGTCCGTCCCATCACCAGCCTGTTCTAACTGTCCGTCCCATCACTTAGCATCACCCATCACCAGCCTGTTCTAACTGTCCGTCCCATCACTTAGCATCACCCATCACCAGCCTGTTCTAACTGTCCGTCCCATCACTTAGCATCACCCATCACCAGCCTGTTCTAACTGTCCGTTCCGTAAACCACACGACGTCTGGCTCTCCTAGATGTGCTGATTTACTATTATGACATCGTGAAGGTATGTCAGTCAGTGTGAGTTAAGGAGAGTGACTTCTGTTGTGGGGAAGGAGTGAGTTAAGATTGAATTTAGGCCCAGTTCTTAATAGGCCCCGATCCATTAGGTGTGGGGCCTATTTGACGAGCCACCAATAATTTAGTAGTGCGGTAGTGAGAACGTCATCACCTCTCACAGTTGCAGCAGTAGAGACGACATAAGGGAAGTGTGTTGACTTAGTCTGTCGTGTTATTCACCCAAGCGATACACCCGGGTCACACAACAATGTTTCTTATTTAATTACAGTACCCAATATTTTCGTCCCCCCCCCTAACACATTGCCCTAACATCTATCATGGTCATTACCCTCCCACACATCCCCTTACATAAACCTCGACTACCCTCACACATCCAGTCTCCCCACATATACACTCCCCCCCCCCACACACACACTTCATAACTCGTAGTTAACCTGTGTAGTCACTCCTTGTCTATCTCACTTTAGTACCGTAACTGTTCGGAAACTGTTAATAGACCCAGTCCTCCTTGTCATCATATACAAGTAATATTATTTACCACTAATATTACTTGTGTATTTCTTGACAACAAAGTGACCCACTCATCTCTGTTTAGTTTATATTTTCAGTTTTTTGCCTGCCATATTTTTCAATAAACCGTTAATTATTATTACTACTACACACTTCCAACGTTTCCCGACACCCACAATCTGACACTGTCCAGTTTTTTCCTATGTTGTTTTTACGTGTTTTTCTCTATATGGAAAACTATAATAAATACTAAATTGCTGTTATTAATAACTTATATACTGTAATTATATGTTATGGGAGGGTAGTGTGGAGCGATGGTGAGGCGCGTTGGGGGTGGTTGTGGGAACAGGGGCAGTGTAGAGGGTCGCCATCAGTAGCCAACACACACACACGTCACACATGCCAGTCACCACTACCGCCACCACCAACCACACACTAGTACACACCTTCCTCATATCGCAACACCATCATCATCTTCATCATGTCATATGTGATTACACGCGGTGCCAGCCAATCACAGTCGCCTCTTTTTATCATCTTCCTTCCTCGCCCAATCACACGCGAGAGTGGGAATGGCGCGTTTTTTAACAATCCCAAAACCCGCCCCTTTCCTGGATGTGGTGTAATTATTGGAGGCCGGCGGTAATGCGCGGCGCCCCATTGGTTGAGGCTGCAGCTGCCGGGTTATTCAGGTAACAGGAAGGTCCTTATAAAGAAGTCGGAACGTAATTTATCGGCGGGTGTGTGGGAGCCATGGGGAGGACGTGTGTCTCCTCCTCCATTTAGTGAAGTTTCTCTCTTACATTGTATTATCACACCACCTGAATGATCCCCTTCACACATAACTCACCAAGTCTTGTGTTTTATTAGTTATTGATGATGTGATAATATTTTTGAGGCGTATATGATAAGTGTGTTTGGTAGTGCATTCTAAACCTCCATTACATAAAGTGGGTGTGTGGGATACCACCGTCCACCCCTCCTTCTTCACTACCTCCCCCTATACACTCCTTCCCCTCCCTTCACCCCCTCCCCTTCTCTTCATCCCCCCCTCCCCACCACCTCCTCTAACCCTTACCCTTAGCGGTGAAAAATCCCTCATTGTGGCTCCAAATCTTTTAAAATGGCAAAGAAAACCTTTTCCCATGAGGCGGACGGACGGGTGGAGGAGCCTAAAGAGCTTTCCTGAAATTCGTTATGATTTTCTCGGCTAGTCCATCCCTCGGGCCACGGCGGTTTCTACAGGGTTTTCTCAGGGACTCTCTCCGGTTTCTGCGAGTGTTCCCAGGGCTGAGGTGTTTACAGGTCGAGACGTTTTGTGACTGTTAACTGTCTGGGAGGGAAGGAGGGGGTGACGGATGCCGAGGCTTTGTTCTGTCCCCTTCCGCCCCGACGTGTCACCTGAGACCCGCCAGCCAGTTACGACAGGACTGTGTGACCATTGCTATTATCACCACCACTACTACTGCCACCACTACCACTGCTATTATCATCACTACCACCACCATTCCTGTGACTACCACCACGTATCACCACTCACCACCACGTCATCTGCACCACTTATAATCACCACTAATACTACTACTAACGTGACCACTGCTGTTATCACCACCACCACTACCACCACCACCACCACTACCACCACCACCACCACCACCACCACTGAAACTTGTTACTGTTCGCTTTGTGACCATTCCTCTCCCCTCCCCTTCTCTGTCATTCTTCCATCTTCTTTCTCTTCTCTCCTCTTTCTCCTCCTTCTTTCTTCCTTCTCACTTTCCTCCTACTCCTTATCTTCTTCCTTCTCCTTCCTCCGCCTCTTCTTCTTCCTCTTCCCCTTTACGTCCCTCCTCTTCTTCCTCCTCTTCTCCTTCTCCCCCTCCCCTTCCCCCCCACTCCTCCTTCCCCTACCCCTCCTCCTCCCCCTCCTCCTCCCCCTCCCCCCTCCTCACCCAGGGAGAGATGGACGAGATACAAGTCGTGTAATATCCGCTGAGGACGCTGCTAGTGACGGCATCATCTCAGTCCTGGCCTGGCGTGGACTCGGAGCCTACGTATACCTATAGTCTTAGTAGCCCCATTGTTTACATTGCCCCGTAGCCCGTCCTCGACAAGCTATACCTGATTTATGGGTTGATCGTGTAGCCCCCTCCCTCCCTCCCTCCCTCCCTCAGTAGTGGCTGTATAAGAAACGTGTAAAATACTCCAGCTATATAGTAAACGTGTTCGTATGTATAGCCTCAGTTGTGCTACACGATGAAAGACTACTAGACGATGGCAGGTCTGTGGCACCTTGGGGAGTCTAGCCAGTTACACCAAGTTACCTCCGTGAATTTCCGCCTTTATTTAGTTGTGGTCGTATTCTTTAAGACGCTAGTTGTTAACATTTAGGTGAGAATAAGTAAATATTATCAAAACATCATTGAAAAACTCATAAGTGACTTAGTAATATAATTCAGTCAAGATAATAATATAAACACGAACGTGCTGGTCAAGCTCAGAGCTGTCCAGGGTCATCTGGCCCTCCGGGTCGAGGTTGATCGGTGTTTTTTTTTCTTTTTTCTTTTAATTGTTTCAATATGTGTTAAAGTCATTACTGTGTTAACAATATAATATAAAAGACAAAGAACATTTAAATATACGTATTTAGTTTCAGGGTTTAATTAGTTATTTATTACTTACATTTATTACTATGATATTTGTTTTCGTCTCATGTGCACAGTTTAAGTCTTTACTGTTGTTTTAAGTAACTTTAGATTTAGCTGTTTTTCTCCCAAACTTATGTTGACATTTGCATTGTTTAGAATATATCATATAACGCGTCATGATCATCCTGTGTTTATAAAGATCAGAGTTAAGTAATATTCCTTAAGGTTAAGTTACTTAAACTATTCACGTGGACCTAATATGATGACCTACATGGTCACCTATGGCCAGTGTGTGTGTCCACTAAGTAGGGGTAAAGGAATACTTTTATTGTTATAATAATGTAAATTAATTTACACATAATAATATTATCACTGTTTCATATAAGACGTCATTTACAATCATAAGATATTCAAATATACCTAAAGCAGGTTACGTTACGTTACGTTACGTTACGTTACGTTACGTTACGTTATGTTTTGTATAAAGCTTTTCATTTGTATGTATTACTGTAAGGAAAAAATGACAATAAGTGTTAAATTTAATACAAATGTAAACTAAAGTGTAAAAAAATCAGAAGGAAAAATGACAATAAAAATTGGATTGTCGGCCATTAACTTGGTAACACCTTTTGTATTAACCAATACGTGATGCCTTAATGAGCCTTAAGACACTGGTGCCGTTCATACTGTAAGGCTGCTATAATTCTCTGACGCTGTTGTACACAACCGACTTAGTTGTTCCCACGGGTGTAGAGATGAACCAATGGCCTCCAGGCTGCTGGCACGAGGAACAACATTGATGGCCATTAAAAATTTAGATTGTTTAAGCCGAAATACTTTTAGTTACGAAACACTGCTAGCATGTATTGGCAAGGGCAGCCCGTAACCGTCAGGAACTACGCCGATTGGATCCCATAGGCCACCCTTCTTCGCCAATCTCCTTAGGTGCTGAGGCAACTGAGGGTCTTCAGGACTCCGCCGAGAGGGCCAGAACAGCCGTCCTCACGCCCCCAAGGAGTGATGCTAGCGAAGGTCCCGCTGGACCCCCGAGTAAGGTTGAGACTTTTCCTCTATTTCTCTTTAAGACAGAGAGGCAACACTGGCTAGTGACGCTAAGAGTATCTACTGTCATATCTTGATATATTATTACTTATTTTATAGTGTCGTCCACAACACACCGAGACTTTGGTGTTTGTTTCTGTGAGTTAAGGAGATACAGTGAGTCAACCTGAGACGTTAGTCAGCTGGTGCACAAGTTTTGAATTACGATCACAAGTCCTCATATTTCATTATTTCTATTATCCTCGCTGGGTGGGAGATATAAACTAATGTTATAGTTATAATTATAGGCACCAGTAACTCATGTAATGTTATCGGTATACAGTCCCCAGTAACTTATTGACAGATTCTTCACAGTTTTTTTTTTTACGAGATTAATCAGGTCACAGGTCAATGACCCACATCAGGGCCTGGGGGGCGAAATTATAATAATAATAATAATAATAATAATAATAATAATAATAATAATAATAATAATAATAAAAGAGAGAAACATTATATGTATGTTGTGTTGTCAAGGTAAAAGAAACAATTGTGACCTGCAATTGTGTAAAAATGAGGCAGAAAGTCAATAAGAAGTGTGACGTAGATGTTTCATATTTATATACAGTAGCATAATGAAGTGATGATCTTCACGGCCAGGAGGAGTTGTGCTGAAAGCCCGACGGTGTGTTCGGTGTCTTCCAGGAGCAGTATGATAGTGTGTAAGTTGGTGGATGATAAAGTGGCAACACACTGTAGGAGCCTCCTGAGGGATCCTCCACGTAATAAATGGTGAGTTATTGACGTGGGTCTTGTGTGTGTATGTGTGTGTGTTTTTGTGTGTGTGACCTGTGGTGAAATGGTCAGCATCCTGCCCGAGTTCGATCCTCGGGCAGGGTGAAACTATGGGCAAGTTTCTTTACGCCATTTGCCTCTGTCTACCCAGCAGTAATTGGTACCCTGGATGTTAATCGATTTGTGGATCGTGTTCCGGGGTAATGGTTAGCCAGTGCAGTTGGCGAGCTGTCCAGTCTTCTCGGACTATTCCTTGACACTGGGTCATGCAGCTCGTTAACTTAATGGTGAGGTAGTTGTGTTGGCGACAGCTTCTACACTTTAACAAATTCACGCCTAGGAGGCCCTTGGGCCGGCCATCCTCGATTTCGAGGGGCTTCCATTATTATGTGTGTGTGTGCTATATAATCCACTATGGATGTGGTAATCATTATTTTACTTGGACTGATGGATGACACGTAGGAGTGGATGTCGTCGCTCTATATGCGCCGGATGAATGTTGGAGGAGGTGACGACGGGTAGTATGAATAAGCTGGTTTACATTCTACCTTACCTATCATGCCTATGGCGACTGTATCCTGCCTACTGTTCGTATCACGGTGATAGCATGCCAGGTTCGTATAATCTAGCATGGAATGGCGTACAAATAAAGAGATGAACATTTAATATACGATATAATGGACGTTACTAGTGAGCTTTGGGTATTACAAGTGGCTGGTACAGGTCGATGGTGATAGTATAGTCAGTAACCATAATTACTGGCCCATCCACAGGTCGAGCGTAGTGTGGGTAGAGGTCCTTGTGGACAGCGGCTCACACAGTAGCAACTCACACACCAACACAGCATAAGACCCTTGAATACTTATCACCAGTCGTTCAGGTCATACCTCCTTTACTCTGAATATAAGGTAACTTTTACTACTCCCACTAACGTGAAATAAATAAATTATAATTTATGTCTACTGGAGCAGTAACATGTCCACTACCCACCAGTAAAAGGACACAGCATCAATTTGGGAATATGTCTGAGGCCAACACAGGAGTATCTGGTGATGTCCCGCACTACATGATCTTGTCAGGGCCACAGTACAGCAGCAGGCCAAGTCTCATGCTATATGTTAACAGATACAGTCCTCTGATACACTGAACACACCGTCGGGCTGTCAGTACCACTCCTCCTGGCTGTGAAGATTATCACCTCATTAGCTGCCTGTTTATAAATATTAAACTATGAAACATCTACACCACACCTCTAACCAGTGGTAATTAATGTTAATATTACTTATACCATAATGAGGAAGCATCCGGCAATAAGTTACTAGGAACTACAAGCCTTATAACATTACATGAATTACTGGGGACTATATGCCTATATACTTTATATAAGTTACTTAGGACTATATAACTATAACATTAGTTTATATCTCCCACCCAGCGAGGATAATAGAAATAATGAAATATGAGGACTTGTGATCGTAATTCAAAACTTGTGCACCAGCTGACTAACGTCTCAGGTTGACTCACTGTATCTCCTTAACTCACAGAAACAAACACCAAAGTCTCGGTGTGTTATGGACGCCACTATAAAATAAGTAATAATATATCAAGATATGACAGAAGATACTCTTAGCGTCACTAGCCAGTGTTGCCTCTCTGTCTTAAAGAGAAATAGAGGAAAAGTCTCAACCTTACTCGGGGGTCCAGCGGGACCTTCGCTAGCATCACTCCTTGGGGGCGTGAGGACGGCTGTTCTGGCCCTCTTGGCGGAGTCCTGAAGACCCCCAGTTGCCTCAGCACCTAAGGAGATTGGCGAAGAAGGGTGGCCTATGGGATCCAATCGGCGGAGTTCCTGACGGTTCCGGGCTGCCCTTGCCAATACATGCTAGCAGTGTTTCGTAACTAAAAGTATTTCGGCCTAAACAATCTAAATTTTTAATGGCCATCAATGTTGTTCCTCGTGCCAACAGCCGAGCCCACGATCACTTGTTACCATCTATACCACTTACAGATTGATCATAATTTCATAATTGAAAGAAAATTAACTACTGCTACGCTTCAGGATTCACTTCCCTTAAGGATGACGTTGCATTAAGACACATAAAAATAACTACTTTGTATTATAATAATAAGCCACCTTTTATTGTCTGTTGTCACTCTTAGTTGTTATTGGCACCTGACACCTTAATAGTACAGCAGTCTGATATGATGAATTACCTGTAGGGGTCATAAATATGCCCGGCTCTACAGTGTATAGCATCATGACTTGTTTTATTAGTACATGGGATATTTCTCAATGTATGTGGATAAAATTAGGAACTTGTATTATATGAACTAATGAACAAATTCTCATCTTTCAGATTTTGTAATATAAACAATGAGATTCCTTAGACTAGGTACAAGTAAGAAATAAAATATTTTCCTCTCCTTTGGTACGATTGTATATATCAATTGAATATTAAAACGCGTTATGTTATGACTCATAACATATCGTTGCTCATAAGTTATGAGCAACGATAGCCTACTGTTTCACGGACAATAATTTGACATAAGATACAATAATTTAAAATAAGGGATTTTCAACAGCCTATTCATTACTGAACCGTGTATATCAAGTTATCTCAAGAACCCAGAGTATGGCGCCTCCCTCACTACTCTCTGAAACAGCTTCAGTAAGTAAGGCTGCAGTTCAGATGCGAACTTTCAAGAGCCTTGAGTATCATACACGTACTGTACACACATTAATTTTGTTTTGCTAACTATCAGTATGTAATTTCAACCTAACCTAATTATCAATGAGTTACTTAACCTAACCTAATATAACCTAAACTACTTATGCCAACCCAACATAACCTAAGAAATCGACCCAACAAAACTATCATGAAATAATTCAACCTAACCTAACCTAACCCAAGCTCATATTTGTCTCCGGCTGAAGTATACCTGACCACCTTTATGTCGTCCCATTAGGAAGCTGATGAGTCTGTGTTATATTTGTTCCTCATTACAAAACGAAATAAATCTTTAAATAATGTTACAGCGGACGACACACACCTATTGCTGTGTTTGGTGACGCGTTGGTTAATGGTGACTTGTTGGTTAATGTTGACTCGTAGGTTAATGGTGACGTGTAGGTTAATGGTGACGTGTAGCATAAGAGTAAAGTGCTGGTTAATGGTGATGTGTTGGTTAATGGTGACGTGTAGGTTAATGGTGACGTGTAGCATAAGAGTAAAGTGCTGGTTAATGGTGATGTGTTGGTTAATGGTGACGTGTAGGTTAATGGTGATGTGTAGCATAAGAGTAAAGTGCTGGTTAATGGTGATGTGTTGGTTAATGGTGACGTGTAGGTTAATGGTGATGTGTAGCATAAGAGTAAAGTGCTGATTAATGGTGATGTGTTGGTTAATGGTGACGTGTATGTTAATGGTGACGTGTAGCATAAGAGTAAAGTGCTGGTTAATGGTGATGTGTTGGTTAATGGTGACGTGTTGGTTTATGTTGACCAGTTAGTTAATGGTGACGTGTTAGTTGATGGTAAAGCCTTGGTTAATCGTGACGAGTTGATGGTTAATGGTGACGTGCTGGCTAATGATGATGTGTTGGTTAATGGTCTCCCCACTTCATTTTGCTAAGGGTCAAGACTCGTGTTCCTGCCGCACTTCCAACTTACACCGCCTCACGCACCCCTCTGGCAGGTAACACACTCTGGTCCCACAACTCTCTGGCAGGTAACACACTCTGGTCCCACAACCCTCTGGCAGGTAACACACTCTGGTCCCACAACCCTCTGGCAGGTAACACACTCTGGTCCCACAACCCTCTGGCAGGTAACACACTCTGGTCCCACAACCCTCTGGCAGGTAACACACTCTGGTCCCACAACCCTCTGTCAGGTAACACACTCTGGTCCCACAACCCTCTGGTAGGTAA
>NW_024716075.1:0-39804 GCF_018991925.1 Homarus americanus | reverse complement strand
ATCGGTGGCCCCGTTCGATTTGCATGTTGCTCATGATTATAACGCAACCGCCAAGTAGCAGTCGCCAACGACGACCATGATTATAACAGCACGACCGCGTTGTAACAAGCAATAACTGCCAGTCACTTAACAGCGCCCATGATTATAACAGCCCGACCGCCCAGTTATAACAACCGACTGAGATTATGTCACCCACGATTATGATTATAACAACGACGACCGCCAGTTATGCCAACCACGACCACGATTATAAGAACCCACGACCGCGGTTATAAAACCGACCGCCAGTTATATGACTGACGACACCATGATTATAACAACCACGACCATGAATATAATAACCCGCTCGCCAGTTACCAACATCCGGGACCATGATTATAACCTTTACGACCATGATAATAACAACCACGACCGCCCAGTTATAACAACCGCGACAATGATCAAAACCCGACCATGATCAAAACAACCACGACTAGGATTATGTCACACGGCGGTGATTATAACAACCACGTGCATGAATATAATAACCCACGACCGCGGTGCCTTCGACCGCCAGTTATAACAACCGCGCCCCTTGATTATAATAACCACGACAATGATCAAAACCACATTTATGATCCATTAGCCACGACCATGATTGTAACAGCCACGACCATGGTTATAACAACCACTACCGCCAGTTATAACAACCACGAAAATGATTGCAACAACCACCCCGCTTGATTATAACATCCGCGGCTATGATCTAACGACGACCATTATTACTAACAACGACGACTGCCTGATTATAACAACGACGACCATGATTAAAACATCACGACTATGATTATATTATAAGCGACCATGATTATAACAGCCACTACCATGATTATAACAACCCGCATAATTATAACATCCAGGACCATGATTATAGCATGACCATGATAATAACAACCCGACTATGGGAATACTAATAACCACGACCGCCCAGTTGCTCAACCACGACCGCCGGTTGTTATAACCCGCCCATGATTATAACATCCCGGGATGTTGATTATAACAACTACGACCATGGTAACCGCACCCACAACCATGAATAGCCGCCGACCTTGATTATAACAGCAAAGACCATGATTGCCTTAACCGATAGCAGTTATGTGTGGTGTGGCTTAGCCGGCCATGATTATAGCGGCCGTGCATTATTGACATCGCTACCGCCAGTTATAATAACGACCGCGGTTATATCGGCACTACCGTAGTTGTAACAACATCGACCGAATTATAAATACCCGCGCTGATTATAATAGCGGGATATGATTGTATCTTGGACCGCGGTGTATTAGCCGACCGTGATTTATAACGACAGGCGTGATTATAATAACCGGTTATAATAGCTACGGCGGTTATATCAACGCGGCAATGGTCAAAACCGTCTTGATAAAACAACCCGATATGATTATAACAAAGGGCCATGATTGTAACATCTGGACCGTGATTTAACGAAAAGACCATGATTTTTAAAAGCCATTATGATTTATAATCCGACGGCCGTGGTTATAACATCACGACTGTGGTTATGTCGACGACATTGTAATTGTAGCTTTCACGACCGATATCGAAACGACAGTTGTCATAACCGCGTACCAAATTATAACAACCGCCATGATTACAACAACGAAGACCATAATTATAACCACGAATATGATTATAACCTTGCGACATTGATTTTCTACCAACACCGCGGTTATAGCCACGACTATGATTATAACAACCGCGTACGCGGCTATTGCAACCACGACCGCGGTTATAACAACCGACCAGATTATAACAACCACTACGGCGGCTATTAACGGCCGTTCATGATTATATCAGCCACGATCGCCGTGTTTATCGCAGCACGACCGCAGTTTTAACAACCGTGGCGTTATCCGGGACAGCGAGTTATGCTCAACTACGACCATGATTATAATAACACTACCGCCAGTTATAACAACCACGACCGTGGTGCCGGCAACACCGAACAATAGTTAGCAACCCACGACCGTGGTTATAACAACGACCGCAGTTATAACAACACCGACCATGATTATATGCTTACGACCGACCAGTTATAACAACCACGACCGCCAGTTATAATAACCACGACCGTAGTTATAACCGCGACTTTATTATAACAACCACGACCATGGTTATAACAACCACGACTATGATTATAACAACCCGACTATGATTATAACAACCGACCATGATTATACCAGCCGACTATGATTATAATAACGACGACGACCATGATTATAACAACCACGACCATGATTATAACAACCGCCCATGATGATAACAACCACGACAATGATAAAACCGACCGTGGTCAAAACAACCCGACCAGCAGTTATAACATAGGCCATGATTATAACAGCCACTACCGCGGTTATAACAACCACGACCGCGGTTACAACAGCACTCGCCCAGTTATGATCAACCATAACTATGATCATAACGACGACCATGCTTATAACAACCGACCATGATTATAACAACCATAACTACGTGTCATAACGACGACCATGATTATAACAAGCCACGACCATGATTATAACAACCACGACTAGGATTATATCACCCGGCTATGATTATAACAATGACGACCATGATTATAACAACCACGACACGATTATAACAACGACCGCCAGTTATAACACCCACGACCGCGGTTATAACAACGACCATAATTATAACACCCGACTGTGATTATAACAACCGACGATTGAATATAATAACCAGCCCGTGGTTATAACATCCAGGACCATGATTATAACAACCACGACCATGATAATAACAACCGACCGGTTATAACAACCGACAATGATCAAACAACGACGATGATCAAAACAACAACGACCGCATGATTATAACAACCACGGCCATGATTATAACAACCGCCGCGAGTTATAACAACCACGACAGTGAGTCAAAACCACGACCATGATCAAAACAACCACGACCATGATTACCAACAACCGACCGTGATTATAACACCCACTACCATGATTATAACAACCACGACCGTTACAACAATCATGCCCGCCAGTTATAACAACAACGACTATGATCATAACGACGACCATGATTATATACAACCATGACCATGATTATAACGCAGGACTATGATTATAACAACCGGACGAATATGATTAAACATCGACTATGAGTTATAATAACGCGACCATGATTATAACGGCCACCACCACGATTATAACTTACGAGCATGATAATAACAACCACGAACATTTATAACCTTCCGACCGCAGTTAAAACCACGGCCGCGGTTACCAACCGACCGCGGTTATATCACCTACGACCGCGGTTACTAACGACCGCGGTTATAACAACCACTACCGCGGCTTCTTACAGCCAGACCGCCCAGTTATAACGGCGCGACTATGATTATAACAACCCGACCGTGATTATAACAACCACGGCCGCGGTGAGTAACCACGACCATGATTATAACAACCGACTTTATTATAACAACCGACCATGATTATAACAACCACGACTATGATTATAACAACCACGACTATGATTATAACAACCCGACCATGATTATACCAGCCACGACTATGAATATAACGACGACGACCATGATTATAACAACCGTTACGATTATAAACAACCTGCCATGAGTTATAACGCGACCATGAATAAAACAACCACTTCCATGATTATAACGCATTCTGATTATAGGAACCACGACCATGATTTTACGGCCGACCGCCCAGTTATAACAACCACGATTTGATTATAACAACCGACCATGATTATAACTACCACGACTATGATTATAACAACCACGACTATGATTCAATAACCACGACCATGATTATTCGGCCCGACCATGATTATAACAACCAGAACATTATAGCAACCGACCATGATTATAACAACCACGAACATGATTGTAACCACGACAATGATTATTATCACCCGACTTTGATTATAACAACGACGACCGTCAGTTATAAAACCGACCACGATTAAAACAACCACAACCATGATTATAACACCCGACCATGATTATAACGCCCGACCTAATTCGCACCCGACCGTGATTATAACAACCACGACCATGAATATAATAACCCACTATGATTATAACAACCACGACCGCGGTTATAACAACCACGCCGCGGTAGTAACAACCGACAATGATCAAAACCGACCGCCAGTCAAAACAACCACGACCATGATTATAACAGCCAAGACCATGATTATAACAACCACTACCGCGGTTATAACAACCCGACCATGATTACAACAACCTCGCCCGCGATTATAACAACGACGACCATGATTATAACAAACCGACCATGATTATAACAACCACGACCATGATTATAATAACCATAACTATGATCTGACAACGACCATCGCATAACATACGACGCATGATTATAACAACCATAACTATGATCATAACGACGACTATGATCATAACGACGACCATGATTATAACAACCATGACCATGATTATAACAACGACGACTATGATTATAACAACGACGACCGTGATTAAAACATCCACGACTATGATTATATTATCCACGACCATGATTATAACAACCACTACCATGATTATAATAACCAGGCCCATGATTATAACATCCAGGACCATGATTATAACAACTACGACCATGATAATAGCAACCACGACCATGAATATAATAACCACGCCCATGATTATAACAACCACGCCCATGATTATAACATCCAGGACCATGATTATAACAACTACGACCATGATAATAACAACCACGACCATGAATATAATAACCACGACCATGATTATAACAACCACGACCATGATTATAACAAACACGCCCATGATTATAACAACCACGAAAATGATCAAAACCACGACCATGATCAAAACAACCACGACCATGATTATAACAACCACGACCATGATTATAACAACCACGACCATGATTACAACAATCATGCCCATGATTATAACAACCATGACTATGATCATAACGACGACCATGATTATAACAACCATGACCATGATTATAACACCCAGGACTATGATTATAACAATGACGAATATGATTAAAACATCCACGACTATGATTATAATAACGACGACCATGATTATAACAGCCACCACCACGATTATAACACCCACGAACATGATAATAACAACCACGAACATTATTATAACAACCACGACCATGATTAAAACAACCACGGCCATGATTATAACAACCACGACCATGATTATATCACCTACGACCATGATTATACTAACCCCGACCATGATTATAACAACCACTACCATGACTATTACAACCACGACCATGATTATAACAGCGACGACTATGATTATAACAACCACGACCATGATTATAACAACCACGGCCATGATTATAATAACCACGACCATGATTATAACAACCACGACTTTATTATAACAACCACGACCATGATTATAACAACCACGACTATGATTATAACAACCACGACTATGATTATAACAACCACGACCATGATTTTACCAGCCACGACTATGAATATAACGACGACGACCATGATTATAACAACCACGACCACGATTATAACAACCACTACCATGATTATAACACCCACGACCATGAATAAAACAACCACTTCCATGATTATAACACCCACGACTATGATTATAGGAACCACGACCATGATTTTACAGCCACGACCATGATTATAACAACCACGATTTGATTATGACAACCACGACCATGATTATAACTACCACGACTATGATTATAACAACCACGACTATGATTATAACAACCACGACCATGATTATTCAGCCACGACCATGATTATAACAACCAGAAACATTATTAGCAACCACGACCGCTGTTATAACAACCACATTTTATGATTGTAACAACCACGACTATGATTATATCACCCGACTTTTGATTATAACTGCGACGACCATGATTATAACAACCACGACCACGATTAAAACAACCACGACCATGATTATAACACACACGACCATGATTATAACAACCACGACCATAATTATAACACCCACGACCGTGATTATAACAACCACGACCATGAATATAATAACCACGACTATGATTATAACAACCACGACCATGATTATAACAACCACGCCCATGATGATAACAACCACGACAATGATCAAAACCACGACCATGATCAAAACAACCACGACCATGACTATAACAACCAAGACCATGATTATAACAACCACTACCATGATTATAACAACCACGACCATGATTACAACAACCTCGCCCATGATTATAACAACCATAACTATGATCATAACGACGACCATGCTTATAACAACCACGACCATGATTATAACAACCATAACTATGATCATAACGACGACGTGTTCGCCAACAACCGACCATGATTATAACAGTCACGACTGATTATATCACCCACGACTATGATTATATACGACGACCATGATTATAACAAACACGACCACAACATTATGACGACCATGATTATATTACACACCCACACGATTATAACAAACACGACCATGATTATAAGAACCACGACCATGATTATAACACCCACGACCATGAATATAACAACCACGACCATAATTATAACACCCACGACTGTGATTATAACAACCACGACCATGAATATAATAACCACGCCCATGATTATAACATCCGGGACCATGATTATAACAACTACGACCATGATAATAACAACCCGACCGTGATTATAACAACCGACAATGATCAAAACAACGACCATGATCAAAACAACCACGACCATGATTATAACAACCGACCATGATTATAACAACCACGCTCATGATTATAACAACCACGACAATGATCAAAACTACGACCAGTCAAAACAACCACGACCATGATTATAACAACCACGACCATGATTATAACAACCACTACCTGATTATAACAACCACGACCATGATTACAACAACCACGCCCATGATTATAACAACCATGACTATGATCATAACGACGACCATGATTATAACAACCATGACCATGATTATAACACCCAGGACTATGATTATAACAATGACGACCGCAGTTAAAACATCACGACTATGATTATAACGACGACCATGATTATATATACATGATAATAACAACCACGAACATTATTATAACAACCGACCATAATTAAACCAAACGACCGCCGATTATAACAACCACGACCATGATTATAACACCTACGACCATGATTATACTAACCCGACCAAGATTATAACAACCATTACCATGACTATACAACCCGACCAGTTATAACAGCCGACTATGATTATAGCCGACCATGACGACGATCGCGATTATAATAACCGCCCATGATTATAACAACCACGATCGTGATTATAATAACCACGCCCATGATTATAACAACACGACCATGATTATAACAACCAGACCATGATTTAACAACCACAAACATTATTATCACAACCACGACCATGATTATAACAACCACGACTACGATTATAACAACAACCGACTATGATTATAAAACGACATGATTACCGACCATGATTATAACAACCGCGACTATGATTATAACAACCACGAACATTATTATAACAACAACGACCGTGGTATTATAACAACTGCGACCATAATTGTAACAACCACAACCAGCGATTATACCCGGCAGCAAAGACCGCCAGTTATATACGAAGAATATGATTTCCTGCTTAACCACGACCATGATTATAACACCCGACCACTGATTTTGTACCATGACCGCAGCTATAACAACCGACTATGATTATAACAACTATGACCGCGGCTAGCCACAACCACATCACGCGTTATAACAACCACGACCATGATTAACAACCACTAAAACGGCTATTACAACCACGACCATGATTGCGCCGCCGACAAGATCATAGCCGACCGCGGTTATAACAACCACGACCGCGATCGCCAGCAATGTTGCCGCCAGTTATAGCCACGACCATGATTATAAACCACGACCGCGGTTATAACAGCCGACCGCGTTGTACAGACCGATACGCCAGTTATAACAACTCGATTGCCAGTCATAACCACGACCGCCAGTCATAACAGCCGACCATGATTACCAACAACCACGATTGTGAATGTCTCGCTTCCGACCATGATTGCCAACAACCACGACTGTGAATATGTCACACGACCGCGTTATAACACCTACGACCTTGATCGCAAACCGCCGGGCATGACGCCAACACGGCCATTATTATAACATAGCCACGCCGATGATTGTAACAATCACGACCCTTGATTGGCAATAACGATGACCATGATTATATTAACCACGACCGGTTATAACACCCTCGTCACCGATTATAATAACCTCGACCATGATTTTTAACAACCGGAACATGATTTATATCCAGCCTCGACCATGATTATAACAACCGACCATGATTATAACAACCACTACCACGAATATAATAGCCACGACTATCATTATGCTCACCCGACGACCATAAATATAACAAACACTTCTATGGTTAGCAACCACGACCATGATTTATAACATCAGGACCATCATTGAACCAACTTCGACCGCCAGTTTTTTAACAACCACGGCAATGATTGCGCAACAGCTAAGGCTATGATCCATAACCGACCGTAGTTACCAACAACCAAGACCGCGATTGTAGTAACAGCGGCCGCCAGTTATAACAACCACGACCATAATTATAACCATGAACATGATTATAACCACGACTGTGATTATATCACCCACGATATGATTATAACATAACGACCATGATTATAAAAACCACGACCACGATTATAACAACCCGACCGCGGTTATATCACGACCGCCGATTATAACTTCCACGGCGGGGTTATAGCAGTCACGTTCTTGAGTATATCGACCACGAACATTGTTATATCGCTTGACCGCGGTTGCAACAAACACGATCATGATTATAACAACCACGTTATGATTATAACAGCAGCGACCATGGTTATAACAGCCACGTCCATGATTATAATAGCACGACCGTGATTATAACCAACCACGACCATGATTATAATAACCACGACCGCGGTGCTGCTCAGCCCCGACTGCCAGTTAAAAACAGCCACGAACATTATTACCTTAACCACGACCATGACTATAACAACGAGACTATAGTTATGTAACAACGACTATGAGTTATAACAACCCACGACCATGATTATAACGGCCGACCATGATTGCGCCAGCAACCACGAACATTATTGCCAATAACCCGACCGCCAGTTATAACAACCACAACCGCTGATTATAACAACCCGACCATGATTGCATAACAACTGCGACCGCGGATTACTGTAACCACGACCATGATTATATGCTTCGGAGCTATGATTATATCACGACTATGATTATAACAACGGCAGCGACCGCCTGATTATAACCGCGACCAGATTATAACAACCACGACCGCGGTTACTGCTTACGACCGCCAGTTATAACAACCACGACCAAGTTTCTTACCCACGACCATGATTATAACAACCACGTCATGATTATAATAACCGACCACCGCGGTTATAACAATCCCGACCATGATTTTAACAACCACGCCCGCCAGTTATAACAACCACGACCTGACAGTCTAAACCGACGCAGTCACCAACAACCACTACCGTATTTACCAACAACCACGACCGCCAGTTATAACAGCACTACCCATGATTATAACAACCACGACCATGATTATGTAACCGCCAAGGAATTATGTAGCCGCTGACTATGATCATAACGACGACCCTTATAACAACCACGACCATGATTATAACAACCATAACTAGTCATAACGACGACCATGATTATAACAACCACGACCAAGATTATAACAACGGACGACTAGGATTATATCACCCGACTATGATTATAACAACGACGACCATGATTAACAAACGACCACGTTATAGAACCACGACCGCGGTTATAACACCCGACCATGATTATAACAACCGACCCATAATTATAACACCCGACTGTGATTATAACCACGACCATGAATATAATAACCACGCCCATGATTATAACATCCGGGACCATGATTATAACAACTACGACCATGATAATAACAACCCGACCATGATTATAACAACCACGACAATGATCAAAACAACGACCATGATCAAACATCACGACCATGATTATAACAACCGACCGCCAGTTATAACAACCACGACCATGATTATAACAACCACGACCATGATTATAACAAGTACGACTATGATCACAACCACGATCGTGTCATAACAACACGACCATGATTATAACAACCACGATTTGAATATATCGCTTCACGACCATTATAAAAACCACGACTATGAATATATCACCCGACCATGATTATAACACCTACGACTATGATCATAAACCATGGCATGACCATAACCCCGACCATTATTATAACAGCCGCCGATGATTATAACAATCCGACCATGATTGTAATAATAACGATGACTATGATTATAACAACCACGACCATGATTATAACACCTCGTCCATGATTATAATAACCTCGACCATGATTTTAACAACCAGACCATGATTATATCAACCTCGACCATGATTATAACAACCACGACCATGATTATAACAACCACTACCACGAATATAATAACCACGACTATCATTATATCACCGACGACCATAAATTATAACAAACACTTTATGATTTTAGCAACCACGACCATGATTATAACATCCAGGACCATCATTAAGACAACTTCACCATGATTTTAACAACTACCTACAATGATTATAACAACTAAGACTATGATTACACCACGAATTACGATTATAACAACCACGACCATGATTGTAGTAACGATGACCATGATTATAACAACCACGACCATAATTATAACAACCATGACCATGATTATAACAACCACGACTATGATTATATCACCCACGACTATGATTATAACATAACGACCATGATTATAAAAACCACGACCACGATTATAAATTAAATCTCACGACCATGATTATAATAACCACGACTATGATTATAACAATCACGACCATGATTATGTTCAAATCCACGCCCATGATTATAACAACCACTTACAATGATCTAAACCACGACCATGATCATAACAACCACTACTATGTTTATAAACAAATCCACGACCACATTATAAATAAATCCACTACTATGATTATAACAAAACCACGACCACATTATAACAAATCACGCCAAAGATTATAAATAAACTATGACTAAGGACGAACGACGACCATGCTTATAAATAAATGCACTATGATTATAAATAAACTATAATTATGATAACGACGACCAAGATTATAACAACCACGCCCATGATTATAACAACCACGACAATGATCAAAACCATGACCATGATCAAAACAACCACCACCATGATTATACAACGACTATGATTATAATGAATCACCAAAGATTATAAACCACGACCATGGACATACCAAACCATGCCCATGATTATAACAACCACACTATGATCATAACGACGACCATGATTATAAATAACCATGACTATGATTATAACACCCAGGATTCGCGATTATAACAATGACGACCATGATTAAGACATCCACGACTGCGATTATAATAACGACGACCAAGATTATAACAGCCACCACCACGATTATAATAATCGCACGCAACATGATAATAACAACCACGAACATTATTATAACAACCACGACTATAATCATAACCTCTAATTTATGATTAGTAACACCTACTTAATTATGATTATACTAACCCCCACTCAAGATTATAACAAATCATTTCATGACTATTACAGCCACGACCATGATTATAACAGCCACGACTATGATTATAACAACCACTTAATTATGATTATAACAACCAGACCATGATTATAACAACCACGTATCATGATTATAATAACCACGCCCATGATTATAACAACCACTTATCATGATTATAATAACCACGCCCATGATTATAAAACCACGACCATGATTTAAATCAACCAGAATCGTACATTTAACAACCACAAACATTTTTATAACAACCACGACCATGATTATAACAACCACGACTATGATTATAACAACAAATCTAATTATGATTATAACAACCACTAATTAAGCGATTATAATAACCAATGACCATGATTATAACAACTAATGACTATGATTAAAACAACCACTTAACATTATAACAACGACCATTTCATTACCAACCACGACTCTGATTATAACAACAACGAATATGATTATAACAACCATGACCATGATTATAACAACTGCGACCATACTTATAACAACCACAACCATGATTATACCAACCAAGACCATGATTATAACAACCACGAATATGATTATAACAACCACGACCATGATTATAACACCCACGACCATGATTTTAACTACCATGACCATGACTATAGCAACCACGACTATGATTATAACAACTATGACCATGACTATTACAACCACGACCATGATTATAACAACCACGACCATGATTATAACAACCACTAAAATAACTATTAGAACCACGACCATGATTATAGCAACCACGACAAAGATCATAACCACGACCACGATTATAACAACCACGACCATGATCATAACAACCATGGCCATGATTATAACAACCACGACCATGATTATAACAACCACGACCATGATTATAACAACCACGACCATGATTATAACAACCACGACCATGATTATAACAACTACGACTATGATCATAACCACGACCATGATCATAACAACCACGACCATGATTATAACAACCACGATTATGAATATATCAACTACGACCATGATTATAACAACCACGACTATGAATATATCACCCACGACCATGATTATAACACCTACGACTATGATCATAAACCACAAGCATGATCATAACCACGACCATTATTATAACAGCCACGACGATGATTATAACAATCACGACCATGATTGTAATAACGATGACCATGATTATAACAACCACGACCATGATTATAACACCCTCGTCCATGATTATAATAACCTCGACCATGATTTTAACAACCAGGACCATGATTATATCAACCTCGACCATGATTATAACAACCACGTCCATGATTATAACAACCACTACCACGAATATAATAACCACGACTATCATTATATCACCGACGACCATAATTATAACAAACACTTCTATGAATTTAGCAACCACGACCATGATTATAACATCCAGGACCATCATTAAGACAACTTCGACCATGATTTTAACAACCACGACAATGATTATAACAACTAAGACTATGATCATAACCACGACCATGATTATAAGCACCACGACCATGATTGTAATAACGATGACCATGATTATAACAACCACGACCATGATTATAACAACCATGACCATGATTATAACAACCACGACTATGATTATATCACCAACGACTATGATTATAACATAACGACCATGATTATAAAAAACCACGACCACGATTATAACAACCACGACCATGATTATAATACACACGACCATGATTATAACTTCCACGACGAGGATTATAACAGTCACGAACATAATTATATCAACCACGAACATTATTATAACAACCACGACCATGATTATAACAAACACGACCATGATTATAACAACCACGATTATGATTATAACAACGACGACCATGATTATAACAACCACGTCCATGATTATAATAACCACGACCGTGATTATAACAACCACCACCATGATTATAATAACCACGACCATGATTATAACAACCACGACTATGATTATAAATAAATTACCTAACATTATTAATTATAACAACCACGACAATGATCACAACCACGACCATGATCAAAACAACCACGCCATGATTATAACAACCCACGACCATGATTATAACAACCACGACCAAAATTATAACACCCACGACCGTGATTATAACAACCACGTCCATGAATATAATAACCACGACCATGATTATAACAACCACGACCATGATTATAACAACCACGCCCATGATTATAATAACCACGACAATGATCAAAACCACGAACAAGATCAAAACAACCACGACCTTGATTGTAACAACCACGACCATGATTATAACAACCACTACCATGATTATAACAAACCACGACCATGTTTCCAACAACCACGCCCATGATTATAACATCCATGACTATGATCATAACGACGACCATGATTCTAACAACCATGACCATGATTATAACAACGACGACTATGATTATAACAACGACTACCATGATTAAAAACATCCACGACTATGATTATATTATCCACGACCATGATTATAACAACCCCTACCATGATTATAACAACACGCCCATGATTATAACATCCAGGACGCATTATAATAACTACGACCTTGATAATAACAACCACTACCATGAATATAATAACCACAACCATGATTATAACAAACGACCATGATTATAACAACCACGCCCATGATTATAACAACCACGACAATGATCAAAACCACGACCATGATCAAACATCCACGAACCATGATTATAACAAAACGACCATGATTTTAACAAACCTGACCATGATTACAACAACCCCGCCCATGATTATAAATAACCATGACTATGATCATAACGACGACTATGATTATAACAACCATGCCCATGATTATAACAACCACGACTATGATTATAACAAAAGACTACCATGATTAAAACATCCACGACTATGATTATATTATCCACGACCATGATTATAACAACCACTACCATGATTATAACAACCACGACCATGATTATAACAACCACGCCAAGGAATATAAACATCCAGGACCATGATTATAACAAATACGACCATGATAATAACAACCACGACAATAAATATAACAACCACGACTATGATCATAACCACTACCATGATTATAACAACCACGCCCATGATTATAACATCCAGGACCATGATTATAACAACTACGACCATGATAATAACAACCACGACCATGAATATAATACCACGACCATGATTATAACAACCACGACCATGATTATAACAACCACGCCCATGATTATAACAACCACGACAATGATCAAAACCACGACCATGATCAAAACAACCACGACCATGATTATAACTAACCACGACCATGATTATAACAAACTACGAACCATGATTACAACAACCACGCTCATGATTATAACAACCATGACTATGATCATAACGACGACCATGATTATAACAACCATGACCATGATTATAACAACCACGACTATGATTATAACAACGACTACCATGATTAAAACATCCACGACTATGATTATATTATCCACGACCATGATTATAACAACCACTACCATGATTATAACAACCACGACCATGATTATAACAACCACGCCCATGATTATAACATCCAGGACCATGATTATAACAACCACGACCATGATTATAACAACCACGACCATGATTATAACAACCACTAAAATAACTATTACAACAACGACCATGATTATAACAACCACGACAAAGATCATAACCATGACCATGATTCTAACAACCACGACCATGATTATAACAACCACTAAAATAACTATTACAACCACGACCATGATTATAACAACCACGACAAAGATCATAACCATGACCATGATTCTAACAACCACGACCATGATTATAAAAACCACGACTATGATTATATCACCCACGACTATGATTATAACAAAGACGACCATGATTATAACAACCACCACCACGATTATAACAATCACGACCATGATTAAAACACCCACGACCATGATTAAAACAATCACGAACATTATTTTAACAACCACGACCATGATTAAAACATCCACGACCAAGATTATAACATCCACGACCATGATTATAACAACTAAAAAGACTATTACAACCACGACCATGATTATAACAACCACGACCATTATAATAACAAACACGACTATAATCATAACCACGACCATGATTTTAACACCCAGGACCATGATTATAAGAGCCACGATCATGATTATAACAACCACGACCATGATTACAACAAAAAGACCATGATTATAACAACCACGACCATGATTATAATAAAGACGACAATGATTATAACAACCACGACTATGATTGTATCACCCACGGCCATGATTATAACAACCACGACTATGATTATATCACCCACGACCATGATTATAACACCTACGACTGTAATCATAAACCACAAGCGTGATCATAACCATGACCATAATTATAACAACCACAACCATGATTACAACAACCAAGACCATAATTATAACAACCACGAATATGATTATAACAACCATGACCATGACTATTACAACCACGACCATAATGATAACAACCACGACCATGATTATAACAACCACTACCATGACTATTACAACACCGACCATGATTATAACAACCACGACCATGATTATGTCAACCACCACTATGATTTTAACAACCAAGACCATGATTATAACATCCACCATGATTATAACAACTTCGACCATGATTATAATAACCACTACCATGATTATAACAACTACGACCATGATTATAACAACACCGACCTTGATTATAATAACCACGACCATGATTATAACAACCACGGCCATGACATTATAATAACCACGACCATGATTATAACAACCACGACTTTATTATAACAACCACGACCATGATTATAACAACCACGACAATGATTATAACAACCACGACTATGATTATAACAGCCACGACTATGATTATAACAGAATATGATTCTAACGACGACGACCATGATTATAACTACCACGACCACGATTATAACAACCACGACCATGAATATAACACCCACGACCATGAATAAAACAACCACTTCCATGATTATACCACCAACGACGGTGATTATAACAACCACGACCATGATTATACAGCCACGACCATGATTATAACTACCACGACTATGATTATAACAACCACGACTATGATTATAACAACCATAACTATGATCATAACGACGACCATGATTATAACAACCACGACCATGATTATAACAACCACGACTAGGATTATATCACCCACGACTATGATTATAACAACGACGACCATGATTATAACAACCACGACCACGATTATAAGAACCATGACCATGAATATAACACCCACGACCATAATTATAACAACCACGTCGATAATTATAACACCCACGACCGTGATTATAACAACCACGACCGTGAATATAATAACCACGCCCATGATTATAACATTCAGGACCATGATTATAACAGCTACGACCATGATAATACCAACCACGACCATGATTATAACAACCACGATAAAGATCAAAACCACGACCATGATCAAAACAACCAAGACCATGATTATAACAACCACTACCATGATTATAACAACCACGCCCATGATTATAACAACCACGACAAGGATCAAAACCACGACCATGATTATAACAACCACGACCATAATTATATAACACCCAGACCGTGATTATAACAACCACGACCATGAATATAATAACCACGACCATGATTATAACAACTTCGCCCATGATTATAATAACCACGACAATGATCAAAACCGACCATGATCAAAACAACCACGACCATGATTATAACAACCACAACATTATAACAACCACTACCGCAATTATAACCACGGCCGTGATTACAACAACCACGCCCGATTATAACATCCAGGTCTATGATCATAACGACGACCATGATTATAACAACCATGACCATGGTTATAACAACCACGACTATGATTATAACAACGACTACCGCCAGTTAAAACATCACGACTATGATTATATTATCACGACCATGATTATAACAACCACTACCATGATTATAACAACCGACCATGATTATAACAACCCCATGATTATAACATCCAGGACCATGATTATAACAACTACGACTATGAAAATAACAACCACGACAATAAATATAACAACCACGACTATGGTCATAACCACTACCATGTAACAACCACGCCCATGATTATAACATCCGGGACCAGGATTATAACAACTACGACCATTATAATAACAACCGACAATGAATATAATAACCACAATCATGATTATAACAACCACGACCATGATTATAACAACCACGACCATGATTACAACAACCACGCTCATGATTATAACAACCATGACTATGATCATAACGACGACCATGATTATAACAACCATGACCATGATTGTAACAACCACGACTATGATTATAACAACGACTACCATGATTAAAACATCCATGACTATGATTATATTATCCACGACCATGATTATAACAACCACTACCATGATTTTAACAACCACGCCCATGATTATAACAACCACGCCCTTGATTATAACATCCAGGACCATGATTATAAAACTACGACCAAGATAATAACAACCACGACATTAAATATAACAACCACGACTATGATCATAACCACGACCATGATTATAACAACCACGACCATGATTATAACAACCACGACCATGATTATAACAACCAATAAAATGACTATTACAACCACGACAATGATTATAACAACCACGACAAAGATCATAACCACGACCATGATTATAACAACCACGACCATGATTATAACAACCACGACCATGATTATAACAACCACCACCACGATTATAACAACCATGACCATGATTATAACACCCACAACCAAGATTATAACATCCACGACCATGATTATAACAACAACTACCATGACTATTACAACCACGACCATGATTATAACAACCACGACTATGATAATAACAAACACGACTATAATCATAACCACGCCCATGATTTTAACACCCAGGACCATGATTATAACAACCACGATTCTGATTATAACAACCGCGACCATGATTATATCAAAAAGACCATGATTATAACAACCACGACCATGATTATAATAAAGACGACAATGATTATAACAACCACGACTATGATTGTATCAACCACGGCCATGATTATAACACCTACGACTGTAATCATAAACCACAAGCATGATCATAACCACGACCATAATTATAACAACCACAACCATGATTACAACAACCAAGACCATAATTATAACAACCACGACTATGATTATAACAACCATGACCATGACTATTACAACCACGACCATGATTATAACAACCACGACCATGATTACAACAACCACTACCATGACTATTACAACACCGACCATGATTATAACAACCACGACCATGATTATAACAACCACGACTATGATTTTAACAACCACGACCATGATTATAACATCCAGGACCATGATTTTAACAACTACGACCATGATTATAATAACCACTACCATGATTATAACAACCACGACCATGATTATGACAACAACGAACATTATTATAACAACCACGACCATGATTATAACAACAACGACCATGATTATAACAACACAGACCATGATTATAATAACCACGACCATGATTATAACAACCACAGCCATGATTATAATAACCACGACCATGATAATAACAACCACGACTTTATTATAACAACCACGACCATGATTATAACAACCACGACAATGATTATAACAACCACGACTATGATTATAACAACCACGACCATGATTATACCAGCCACGACTATGATTATAACGACGACGACCATGATTATAACTACCACGACCACGATTATAACAACCACGACCATGATTATAACACCCACGACCATGAATAAAACAACCACTTCCATGATTATAACACCCACGACTATGATTATTACAACCACGACCATGATTATACAGCCACGACCATGATTATAACTACTACGACTATGATTATAACAACCACGACTATGTTTATAACAACCACGACCATGATTATAACAACCACGACTATGATTATATCACCCACGACTATGATTATAACAACGACGACCATGATTATAACAACCACGACAATGATTATAACAACCAAACCTACGACCATGATAAAAGCCACGACCACGATTATAACAACCACGACCATGATTATAACAACCACGACCATGATGCCCATGATTATAACATTATACCGGACCATGATTATAACAACTCGCCAATTATAACAACGACGACCATGATTATAACACCACCACCACATTATAACACCCCGCCAGTTATAACAACCACGAACATTATTATAACAACCACGCCAGTTAAAACTTCGGCCAGATTATAACAACCACGACCATGATTATAACCACGACCATGATCAAACAACCACGACCATGATTATAACAACCACTACCATGCCATTACAACCAGACCATGATTATAACCGACGACTATGATTATAACAACCACGACCATGATTATAACAACCACGGCCAGTTATAATAACGACGACCATGATTATAACAACCATGACCATGATTATAACACGCACGACTATGATTATAACAATGACGACCATGATTATAACATCCACGACTATGATTATAATAACGACGACCATGATTATACCAGCCACCACCACGATTATATCACCCACGAACATGATAATAACAACCACGAACATTATTATAACAACCACGACCATGATTAAAACAACCACGACCATGATTATAACAACCACGACCATGATTATAACGCCTACGACCATGATTATACTAACCCCTACCATGATTATAACAACCACTACCATGACTATTACAACTACGACCATGATTATAACAGCCACGACTATGATTATAACAACCACGACCATGATTATAACAACCAGGACCATGATTATAACAACCACGATCATGATTATAATAAACACGCCCATGATTATAACAACCACGATCATGATTATAATAACCACGCCCATGATTATAACAACCACGACTATGATTATAACAACCACGACAATGATTATAACAACCAGACCATGATTTAGCAACCACGACCATGATTATAATAACCACGCCCATGATTATAACAACCACGATCATGATTATAATAACCACGCCCATGATTATAACAACCACGACTATGATTATAACAACCACGACCATGATTATAACAACCAGACCATGATTTAACAACCACGCCCAAGATTATAATAACCACGACCATGATTATAACAACCACGACCAAGATTATAATAACCACGACCATGATTATAACAACCACGACCATGAATATAATAACCACGACCATGATTATAACAACCACGACTATGATTATAACAACCACGAACATTATTATAACAACCACGACCATGATTAGAACAACCACGACTATGATTATAACAACAACGACTATGATTATAACAACCACGACCATGATTATAACAGCCTCGACCATGATTATAGCAACCACGAACATTATTATAATAACTACGAACATTATTATAACAACTGCAACCATCATTATAACAACCACGACCATGATTATAACAACTGCGACCATAATTATATCAACCACAACCATGATTATAATAACCAAGACCACGATTATAACAACCACGAATATGTTTATAACAACCACAACCATGATTATAACACCCACGACCATGATTTTAACTACCACGACCATGATTATAACAACCACGACTATGATTATAACAACTATGACCATGACTATTACTACCACGACCATGATTACAACAACCACGCCCATGATTATAACAACCATGATTATGATCATAACGACGACCATGATTATAACAACCATGACCATGATTATAGCACGCACGACTATGATTATAACAATGACGACCATGATTAAAACATCCACGACTATGATTATAATAACGACGACCATGATTATAACAGCCACCACCACGATTATAACACCCACGAACATGATAATAACAACCACGAACATTATTATAACAACCACGACCATGATTAAAACAACTACGACCATGATTATAACAACCACGACCAAGATTATAACAACCACGACCATGATTATAACAACCACGACCATGATTAAAACAACTACGACTATGATCATAACTACGACCATGATCATAACAACCACGACCATGATTATAACAACCACGATTATGATTATAACAACCACGACCATGATTATAACAACCACGACTATGAATATATCACCCACGACCATGATTATAACACCTACGACTATGATCATAAACCACGAGCATGATCATAACCACGACCATTATTATAACAGCCACGACCATGTTTATAACAATCACGACCATTATTTTAACATCCACGACCATGATTATAACACCCTCGACCATGATTATAATAACCACGACAATGATTATATCAACCACTACCATGACTATTACAACCATGACCATGATTATAACAACCACGACCATGATTATAGCAACCACGACTATAATCATAACCTCGACCATGATTTTAACAACAAGGTCCATGATTATAACGACCTCGACCCTCATTATAACAACCACGACCATGATTATAACAACCAATACCACGAATATAATAACCACGACAATCATTATATCACCGACGACCATAATTATATCAACCACTTCTATGAATTTAGCAACCTCGACCATGATTATAATATCCAGGACCATCATTATGACAACTTCGATCATGATTTTAACAACCACGACAATGATTATAACAACTAAGAGGATGATCATAACCACGACCATGATTATAACAACCTCGACCATTACTGTAATAACGATGACCAGGATTATAACAACCACGACCATGATTATAACAACCACGACCATGATTATAACAACCACGACTATGATTATATCACCCATGACTATGATTATTACAAAGACAACCATGATTATAAAAAACCACGACCACGATTATAACGCCCACGACCATGATTATAATATACACGACGATGATTATAACTTCCACGACGAGGATTATAACAGCCACGTTCATAATTATATCAACCACGAACATTAATATAACAACCACGACCATGATTATAACAACCATGACCATGACTATTACAACCACGACCATGATTATAACAACCACGACCATGATTATAACAACCACTACCATGACTATTACAACACCGACCATGATTATAACAACCACGACCATGATTATAACAACCACGACTATGATTTTAACAACCACGACCATGATTATAATATCCAGGACCATGATTATAACAACTACGAGCATGATTATAATAACCACTACCATGATTATAACAACCACGACCATGATTATGAGAACAACGAACATTATTATAACAACCACGACCATGATTATAACAACAACGACCATGATTATAACAACAATGACCATGATTATAATAACCATGACCATGATTATAACAACCACGGCCATGATTATAATAACCACGACCATGATTATAACAACCACGAATTATATTATCAACCACGACTATGATTATAACAACCATGACAATGATCATAACAACCACGACTATGATTATAACAACCACGACCATGATTATACTAGCCACGACTATGATTATAACGACGACGACCATGATTATAACTACCACGACCATGATTATAACACCCACGACCATGAATAAAACAACCACTTCCATGATTATAACACCCACGACTATGATTATAACAACAACGACCATGATTATACAGCCACGAACATGATTATAACTACTACGACTATGATTATAACAACCAAGACTATTGATTATAACAACCATGACCATGATCAAAACAACCACGACCATGATTATAACAACCACGACCATGATTATAACAACCACTACCATGATTATAACAACCACGACCATGATTACAACAACCACTCCGATGATTATAACAACCATGACTATGATCATAACGACGACCATGATTATAACAACCATGACCATGATTATGACACCCACGACTGTGATTATAACAATGACGACCATGATTAAAACATCCACGACTATGATTATAATAACGACGACCATGATTATAACAGCCACCACCACGATTATAACACCCACGAACATGATAATAACAACCACGAACATTATTATAACAACCACGACCATGATTAAAACAACCACGACCTTGATTATAACAACCACGACCATGATTATAACACCTACCTCCATGATTATACTAACCCCGACCATGATTATAACAACCACTACCATGACTATTACAACCACGACTATGATTATAAGAGCCACGGCTATGATTATAACAACTACAACCATGATTATAACAACCAGGACCATTATTATAACAACCACGATCATGATTATAATAACCACGCCCATGATTATAACAACCACGATCATGATTATAATAACCACGCCCATGATTATAACAACCACGACTATGATTATAACAACCACGACCATGATTATAACAACCAGACCATGATTCAACAACCACGACCATGATTATAATAACCACGACCATGATTATAACAACCACGAAAATGATTATAATAACCACGACCATGATTATAACAACCACGACTATGATTATAACAACCACGAACATTATTATAACAACCACGACCATGATTAGAACAACCATGACTATGATTATATCAACAACGACTATGATTATAACAACCACGACCATGATTATAACAGCCTCGACCATGATTATAGCAACCGCGAACATTATTATAATAACTACGAACATGATTATATCAACCACAACCATGATTATAACAACCACGACCATGATTATAACAACTGCGACCATAATTATAACAACCACAACCACGATTATAACAACCACGAATATGATTATAACAACCACGACTATGATTATAACACCCACGACCATGATTTTAACTACCACGACCATGATTATAACAACCACGCCTATGATTATAACAACTATGACCATGAGTATTACAACCACGACCATGATTATAACAACCACGACCATGATTATAAGAACCACTAAAATGACTATTGAAACCCCGACCATGATTATAACAACCACGACAATGATCATAACCACGACCATGAATATAACAACCATGACCATGATCATAACAACAATGGCCATGATTATAACAACCACGACCATGATTATAACAACCACGACCATGATTATAACAACCACGACCATGATTATAACAACCACGACCATGATTATAACAACCACGACCATGATTATAACAACTACGACTATGATCATAACCACGACTATGATCATAACAACCACGACCATGATTATAACAACCACGATTATGATTATAACTACTACGACCATGATTATAACAACCACGACTTTGAATATATCACCCACGACCATGATTATAACACCTACGACTATGATCAAAAACCACAAGCATGATCATAACCACGACCATTATTGTAACAGCCACGACCATGTTTATAACAATCACGACCATTATTTTAACATCCACGACCATGATTATAACACCCTCGACCATGATTATAATAAGCACGACCAGGATTATATCAACCACTACCATAACTATTACAACCATGACCATGATTATAACAACCACGACCATGATTATAACAACCACGACTATAATCATAACCTCGACCATGATTTTAACAACCAGGACCATGATTTATAACAACCGCGACCATGATTATAACAACCACGACCATGATTATAACAACCATTACCACGAATATAATAACCACGACTATCATTATATCACCGACGACCATAATTATAACAACCACTTCTATGAATTTAGCAACCACGACCATAATTATAACATCCAGGACTATCATTATGACAACTTCGATCATGATTTTAACAACCACGACAATGATTATAACAACTAAGACTATGATCATAACCACGACCATGATTATAACAACCACGACCATGATTGTAATAACGATGACCAGGATTATAACAACCACTACCATGATTATAACAACCACGACCATGATTATAACAACCACGACTATGATTATATCACCCACGACTATGATTATGACAAAGACGACCATGATTATAAAAAACCACGACCACGATTATAACATCCACGCCCATGATTATAATACACACGACGATGATTATAACTTCCACGACGAGGATTATAACAGCCACGTTCATAATTATATCAACCACGAACATTATTATAACAACCAAGACCATGATTATAACAACCATGACCATGACTATTACAACCACGACCATGATTATAACAACCACGACCATGATTATAACAACCACTACCATGACTATTACAACACCGACCATGATTATAACAAACACGACCATGATTATAACAACCATGCCTATAATTTTAACAACCAACCATCCAGGACCATGATTATAACAACTACGACCATGATTATAATAACCACTACCATGATTATAACAACCACGACCATGATTATAACAACTATAACAACCACGACCATGATTACAACAACCACGACCATGATTATAACAACAACGACCATGATTATAACAACACAGACCATGATTATAATAACCACGACCATGATTATAACAACCACAGCCATGATTATAATAACCACGACCATGATAATAACAACCACGACTTTATTATAACAACCACGACCATGATTATAACAACCACGACAATGATTATAACAACCACGACTATGATTATAACAACCACGACCATGATTATACCAGCCACGACTATGATTATAACGACGACGACGATGATTATAACTACCACGACCACGATTATAACAACCACGACCATGATTATAACACCCACGACCATGAATAAAACAACCACTTCCATGATTATAACACCCACGACTATGATTATAACAACCACGACCATGCTTATACAGCCACGACCATGATTATAACTACTATGACTATGATTATAACAACCACGACTATGATTATAACAACTACAACCATGATTATACAGCCACGACCATGATTATAACAACCAGAACATTATTATAGCGACCACGACCATCATTATAACAACCACGACCATGTTTATAACAACCACGACTATGATTATATCACCCACGGCTATGATAATAACAACGACGATCATGATTATAACAACCACGACATTGATCAAAACCACGACCATGATCAAAACAACCACGACCATGATTATAACAACCATGACCATGATTACAACAACCACGCCCATGATTATAACAACCATGACTATGATCATAACGACGACCATGATTATAACAACCATTACCATTATTATAACACCCACGACTATGATTATAACAATGATGACCATGATTAAAACATCCACGACTATGATTATTATAACGACGATCATGATTATAACAGCCACCACCACGATTATAACACCCACGAACATGATAATAACAACCATGAACATTATTATAACAACCACGACCATGATTAAAACAACCACGACCATGATTATAACAACCACGATCATGATTATAACACCTACGACCATGATTATACTAACCCCGACCATGATTATAACAACCACTACCATGACTATTACAACCACGACCATGATTATAACAGCCACGACTATGATTATAACAACCACGACCATGATTATAACAACCAGGACCATGATTATAACAACTACGATCATGATTATAATAACCACGCCCATGATTATAACAACCACGATCATGATTATAATAACCACGCCCATGATTATAACAACCACGACAATGATCATAACCAAGACCATGAATATAACAACCACGACCATGATCATAACAACCATGGCCATGATTATAACAACCACGACCATGATTATAACCACCACGACCATGATTATAACAACCACGACCATGATTATAACAGCGACCATAGTTATAACAACTACATTTATGATCATAACCGACCATGATCATAACAACCGCGACCATGATTATAACAACCGATTGTAGTTATAACAACTACGACCATGATTATAACAACCACATTTATGAATATATCACCCACGACCGCCCAGTTATAGCACCTACGACTATGATCATAAACCACGAAACATGATCATAACCACGTGATATTATAACAGCCACGACCATGTTTATAACAATCACGACCATTATTTTAACATCCACGACCATGATTATAACACCCTCGACCATGATTATAATAACCACGACCATGATTATATCAACCACTACCATGACTATTACAACCATGACCATGATTATAACAACCACGACCATGATTATAAGAACCACGACTATAATCATAACCTCGACCATGATTTTAATAACCAGGACCATGATTATAACAACCTCGACCATGATTATAACAACCACGACCATGATTATAACAACCACTACCACGAAAATAACACCCACGACTATCATTATATCACAGACGACCATAATTATAACAACCACTTCTATGAATTTAACAACCACGACCATGATTATAACATCCAGGACCATCATTATGACAACTTCGATCATGATTTTAACAACCACGACAATGGTTATAACAACTAAGACTATGATCATAACCACGACCATGATTATAACAACCACGACCATGATTGTAATAACGATGACCAGGATTATAACAACCACGACCATGATTATAACAACCACGACCATGATTATAAAAAACCACGACCACGATTATAACATCCACGACCATGATTATAATACACACGACGATGATTATAACTTCCACGACGAGGATTATAACAGCCACGTTCATAATCATATCAACCACGAACATTATTATAACAACCACGACCATGATTATAACAACCATGACCATGACTATTACAACCACGACCATGATTATAACAACCACGACCATGATTATAACAACAACTACCATGACTATACAACAACGACCATGATTATAACAACCACGACCATGATTATAGCAACCACGAATATGATTTTAACAACCACGACCATGATTATAACATCCAGGACCATGATTATAACAACTACGACCATGATTATAATAACGACTACCATGATTATAACAACCACGGCCATGATTATAATAACCACGACCATGATAATAACAACCACGACTTTATTATAACAACCACGACCATGATTATAACAACCACGACAATGATTATAACAACCACGACTATGATTATAACAACCACGCCTATAATTTTAACAACCACGACCATGATTATACCATCCAGGACCATGATTATAACAACTACGGCCGCGTTATAACCACTACCATGATTATAACCGACCATGATTATGACAACAACGAACATAATTATAACATCCACGACCATGATCTTAACAACAACGACCATGATTATAACAAGCAAGACCATGAATATAACAACCACGACCATGATTATAACAACCACAGCCATGACTATAACAACCACAACTATGATTATAACAACCACGACCATGATTATAACAACCACGACCATGATTATATCAACCACGACCATGATTATAACAACAACGACCATAATTATAACAACCACGACCGTGATTATAACAACCACGACCATGATAATAACAACCACGATCATGATTAAAACAACCACGACGATGATTATAACAACCACGACCATGATTATAACACCCACGACCATGAATAAAACAACCACTTCCATGATTATAACACCCACGACTATGATTATAACAACCACGACCATGCTTATACAGCCACGACCATGATTATAACTACTATGACTATGATTATAACAACCACGACTATGATTATAACAACTACAACCATGATTATACAGCCACGACCATGATTATAACAACCAGAACATTATTATAGCGACCACGACCATCATTATAACAACCACGACCATGTTTATAACAACCACGACTATGATTATATCACCCACGGCTATGATAATAACAACGACGATCATGATTATAACAACCACGACATTGATCAAAACCACGACCATGATCAAAACAACCACGACCATGATTATAACAACCATGACCATGATTACAACAACCACGCCCATGATTATAACAACCATGACTATGATCATAACGACGACCATGATTATAACAACCATTACCATTATTATAACACCCACGACTATGATTATAACAATGATGACCATGATTAAAACATCCACGACTATGATTATTATAACGACGATCATGATTATAACAGCCACCACCACGATTATAACACCCACGAACATGATATAACAACCGCTGAACATTATTATAACAGCCACGACCGCCCAGTTAAAACAACCACGACCGCCAGTTACTTAACAACCACGATCGCCGGTTATAACACTACTACGACCGCGAGTTATACTAACCCCCGACCATGATTATAACAACCACTACCGCGGCTATTACAGCGACCGCCAGTTATAACAGCCACGACTATGATTGCCTTTAACCACGACCATGATTATAACAACCAGGACCGCCAGTTATAACAACTACGATCGCATGATTATAATAACCACGCCCGCCAGTTATAACAACCACGACCATGATCATAACAACCATGGCCATGACTATAACAACCACGACCATGATTATAACCACCACGACCATGATTATAACAACGACGACCATGATTATAACAACCACGACCATGATTATAACAACTACGACTATGATCATAACCACGACCATGATCATAACAACCACGACCATGATTATAACAACCACGATTATGATTATAACAACTACGACCATGATTATAACAACCACGACTATGAATATATCACCCACGACCATGATTATAACACCTACGACTATGATCATAAACCACGAGCATGATCATAACCACGACCATTATTATAACAGCCACGACCATGTTTATAACAATCACGACCATTATTTTAACATCCACGACCATGATTATAACACCCTCGACCATGATTATAATAACCACGACCATGATTATATCAACCACGACCATGACTATTACAACCATGACCATGATTATAACAACCACGACCATGATTATAACAACCACGACTATAATCATAACCTCGACCATGATTTTAAAAACCAGGACCATGATTATAACAACCTCGACCATGATTATAACAACCACGACCACGATTATAATAACCACTACCACGAATATAACACCCACGACTATCATTATATCACAGACGACCATAATTATAACAACCACTTCTATGAATTTAACAACCACGACCATGATTATAACATCCAGGACCATCATTATGACAACTTCGATCATGATTTTAACAACCACGACAATGATTATAACAACTAAGACCATGATCATAACCACGACCATGATTATAACAACCACGACCATGATTGTAATAACGATGACCAGGATTATAACAACCACGACCATGATTATAACAACCACGACCATGATTATAACAACCACGACTATGATTATATCACCCACGACTATGATTATTACAAAGACGACCATGATTATAAAAAACCACGACCACGATTATAACATCCACGACCATTATTATAATACACACGACGATGATTATAACTTCCACGACGAGGATTATAACAGCCACGTTCATAATCATATCAACCACGAACATTATTATAACAACCACGACCATGATTATAACAACCATGACCATGACTATTACAACCACGACCATGATTATAACAACCACGACCATGATTATAACAACAACTACCATGACTATACAACAACGACCATGATTATAACAACCACGACCATGATTATAGCAACCACGACCATGATTATAAAAACCATGACTATAATTATAACACCCACGGCCATGAGGATTACAATAATCACACGTGATTATAATAACTACCAGGATTAAATAACCACGACCATGATTATGACAACAACGAACATAATTATAACAACCACGACCATGATTATAACAACCACTACCATGACTATTACAACACCGACCATGATTATAACAAACACGACCATGATTATAACGACCATGCCTATAATTTTAACAACCACGACCATGATTATACCATCCAGGACCATGATTATAACAACTACGACCATGATTATAATAACCACTACCATGATTATAACAACCACGACCATGATTATGACAACAACGAACATAATTATAACAACCACGACCATGATTATAACAACAACGACCATGATTATAACAACACAGACCATGATTATAATAACCACGACCATGATTATAACAACCACAGCCATGATTATAATAACCACGACCATGAAAATAACAACCACGACTTTATTATAACAACCACGACCATGATTATAACAACCACGACAATGATTATAACAACCACGACTATGATTATAACAACCACGACCATGATTATACCAGCCACGACTATGATTATAACGACGACGACGATGATTATAACTACCACGACCACGATTATAACAACCACGACCATGATTATAACACCCACGACCATGAATAAAACAACCACTTCCATGATTATAACACCCACGACTATGATTATAACAACCACGACCATGCTTATACAGCCACGACCATGATTATAACTACTATGACTATGATTATAACAACCACGACTATGATTATAACAACCACAACCATGATTATACAGCCACGACCATGATTATAACAACCAGAACATTATTATAGCGACCACGACCATCATTATAACAACCACGACCATGTTTATAACAACCACGACTATGATTATATCACCCACGGCTATGATAATAACAACGACGATCATGATTATAACAACCACGACAATGATCAAAACCACGACCATGATCAAAACAACCACGACCATGATTATAACAACCATGACCATGATTACAACAACCACGCCCATGATTATAACAACCATGACTATGATCATAACGACGACCATGATTATAACAACCATTACCATGATTATAACACCCACGACTATGATTATAACAATGATGACCATGATTAAAACATCCACGACTATGATTATTATAACGACGATCATGATTATAACAGCCACCACCACGATTATAACACCCACGAACATGATAGTAACAACCACGAACATTATTATAACAACCACGACCCCGATTAAAACAACCACGACCATGATTATAACAACCACGACCATGATTATAGCACCTACGACCATGATTGTACTAACCCCGACCATGATTATAACAACCACTACCATGACTATTACCACCACGACCATGATTATAACAGCCACGACTATGATTATAACAACCACGACCATGATTATAACAACCAGGACCATGATTATAACAACTACGATCATGATAATAATAACCACGCCCATGATTATAACAACCACGATCATGATTATAATAACCACGCCCATGATTATAACAACCACGACAATGATCATAACCACGACCATGAATATAACAACCACGACCATGATCATAACAACCATGGCCATGACTATAACAACCACGACCATGATTATAACCACCACGACCATGATTATAACAACGACGACCATGATTATAACAACCACGACCATGATTATAACAACTACGACTATGATCATAACCACGACCATGATCATAACAACCACGACCATGATTATAACAACCACGATTATGATTATAACAACTACGACCATGATTATAACAACCACGACTATGAATATATCACCCACGACCATGATTATAACACCTACGACTATGATCATAAACCACGAGCATGATCATAACCACGACCATTATTATAACAGCCACGACCATGTTTATAACAATCACGACCATTATTTTAACATCCACGACCATGATTATAACACCCTCGACCATGATTAAAATAACCACGACCATGATTATATCAACCACGACCATGACTATTACAACCATGACCATGATTATAACAACCACGACCATGATTATAACAACCACGACTATAATCATAACCTCGACCATGATTTTAAAAACCAGGACCATGATTATAACAACCTCGACCATGATTATAACAACCACGACCATGATTATAATAACCACTACCATGAATATAACACCCACGACTATCATTATATCACAGACGACCATAATTATAACAACCACTTCTATGAATTTAACAACCACGACCATGATTATAACATCCAGGACCATCATTATGACAACTTCGATCATGATTTTAACAACCACGACAATGATTATAACAACTAAGACCATGATCATAACCACGACCATGATTATAACAACCACGACCATGATTGTAATAACGATGACCAGGATTATAACAACCACGACCATGATTATAACAACCACGACCATGATTATAATAACCACGACTATGATTATATCACCCACGACTATGATTATTACAAAGACGACCATGATTATAAAAAACCACCACCACGATTATAACATCCACGACCATGATTATAATACACACGACGATGATTATAACTTCCACGACGAGGATTATAACAGCCACGTTCATAATTATATCAACCACGAACATTATTATAACAACCACGACAATGATTATAACAACCATGACCATGACTATTACAACCACGACCATGATTATAACAACCACGACCATGATTATAACAACCACTACAATGACTATACAACAACGACCATGATTATAACAACCACGACCATGATTATAGCAACCACGACTATGATTTTAACAACCACGACCATGATTATAACATCCAGGACCATGATTATAACAACTACGACCATGATTATAATAACCACTACCATGATTATAACAACCACGACCATGATTATGACAACAACGAACATAATTATAACAACCACGACCATGATTATAACAACCACGGCCGTTATAATAACCACGACCGATAATAACAACCATGACTTTATTATAACAACCACGACCTGTTCCAATAACAACCACGACAATGATTATAACACACGACTATGATTATAACAACCACGACTATGATTATACCAGCCACGACTATGATTATAACGACGACGACCCAGTTATAACTACCACGACCACGATTATAACAACGACCAGATTATAACACCCACGACCATGAATAAACAACCATCTTCCAGATTATACTTGCCGACTATGATTATTACAACCACGACGCGATTATACAGCCACGACCATGATTATAACTACCGACTATGATTATAACAACCACGACTATGTTTTAACAACCACGACCATGATTATAACAACCACGACTATGATTATATCACCCACGACTATGATTATAACAACGACGACCATGATTATAACAACCACTACAATGATCAAAACCACGGCCATGATCAAAACAACCACGACCATGATTATAACAACCACGACCATGATTATAACAACCACTACCATGATTATAACAACCACGACTATGATTATAACAACCACGACCATGATTATAACAACTAAGACTATGATCATAACCACGACCATGATTATAACAAACACGACCATGATTGTAATAACGATGACCATGATTATAACAACCACGACCATGATTATAACAACCACGACCATGATTATAACAACCACGACTATGATTATATCACCCACGACTATGATTATAACAAAGACGACCATGAGTATAAAAAACCACGACCACGATTATAACAACCACGACCATGATTATAATACACGACCATGATTATAACTTCCACGACGAGGATTATAACAGCCACGTTCATAATTATATCAACCACGAACATTATTATAACAACCACGACCATGATTATAACAACCATGACCATGACTATTACAACCACGACCATGATTATAGCAACCACGACCATGATTATAACAATCCACTACCATGACTATTACAACACCGACCATGATTATAACAACCACGACCATGATTATGACAACAACGAACAATATTATAACAACCACGACCATGATTATAACAACAACGAACATTATTATAACAACCACGACTATGATTTTAACAACCACGACCATGATTATAACATCCAGGACCATGAGTATAACAACTACGACCATGATTATAATAACCACTACCATGATTATGTAATGATTGTTTGTCAGACCAAAGCTTACAGCCAAGAATTATGTCACATGTAACAGCAAGTACACTACAGACCTCGTGGTACCACCACATTCCGGGTTGACACACCTCAGGTCGACCCAAGGGACTTGACCTCGCCCGCTAATGACGTGAGCCGCGTGACCTACAACCACACCTAGCCAAGACACCTGGCCAGGACCACACCTGCACACACCACCAGATCAAACCAGTTTAGTGTTAATTGTTAGAGGTCAGAAGCCGGCTGGGCCGACCCCATATAAAGGCCCTACAGTCCCGTCCACGGGTATTCGGGATTCCATTACGATTCTCATTCTGGTTGCTGTCATCTCTCTCCCGTTCGGGTCGTCACTCGGTTCACTAAGCAGAGTCACGCACGTCCCCTCCCCAGGTCGGGAGGGAGACCTCCCGACCAGACCACGGCTAAGCAGACTCTCCCATAGGAGGCAGCCCAGCCAGCACTCACTGGGCCTACGTCAGGGTACACGTGAGTCTTGTCAGAACGTCCTAGGGTGAGTTACCTACTGTGGGAAGTGTATTCATTCAGGTGTGTCCGAGAGTCAGCGTCAAGTAACGTAAAGCATAATGTGTTAGTACCCCGATATAATAGTGATATTAATGTGTCCATGTCATTGAGTGAAGTAATAAATAGTTGTATCAAGAGGTGTTTAACAAGTTGTCCCTTTAAGAAGTGATATATGTGTATTGACATACGGGATAAGATAAGCGTAGTGACGCTGTGCAAATAACATCCAGGCCACGCTACCAAGTTTCCTATCTTTACATGCCTACTCTCTATTCCTATATATATATATATCTTCCTCTTCTCTGTTTATTTTGTCTCATTACAATGGTGACAGCGAACTATATACGTTAATCCACGCCTTCCTCGCTTAGACATTATATTGGTGGCAGCGAACTATGACGTTAACCCACGCCCTCCTCGTCCATTGTTATTGCTAACAGTGTACTTAACGTAAACCCATGCCCTCCCCCGTTAGCCATAACACCTGGCTCGTTAGTTCAAAAGTGCGTAATAAGTAATTCCTGTGTCGTAGCGTCGTAGCGTGAAAAGTGTCCTAGTGTGTCTCCGTTACAGCTCAAGTAAATGTCTCTCGTCGTGGTATGTGCGAATTTTTAATAGAAATATGTTCAGTGCTTAACGTAATTTCTCAGTGTCACCTGCTATCTGTGGCATTCTCAGTAGCCCAAGTGCAGTTTGATTGTTGGTCAGTGTTAAATGTAGCCATTGTGTTTCAGTGATGAAAGCGGTGTCTGTACTAACTGTCATAACTTAACATGTCTTTTAACCTACATCCTCCTCCCTGTCCTAATCCTCACCTCACCACTCCTTACCCTTCCTCCCATCCCTGCCCCGCCCTGCCCCGCCCCTCCGTTCCGTGCCCCTCCCCGCCCCGCGAAGCCTCGGCCTGGCCCGATCAACCACGCCTCGGCTCCTCCCCACCTCACCCGCAACGCACCAGCCTGGCTGGGCCTGGCCAGCCTCGCCTCGCCCAGTGCCGCCCCACCCCGCTCGGGTGACCTCACGTCCTTCTGACCTGCCCCGCCTCGCTTGACCACACTGATTCCCCGTCTTTTGTCCCGTGAGCTGTGTGTTGATGATGATGGTTAATATAAAGTAATATTGCGATGAATGCAGAGCTTCACTCAGTGTATTTTTATGCTATTATGATTTGTGATGTACTCTTTGACGCGCAGTGATAAATGATATTCAGTGTAGTGCACAGAGCTTCACTCCCCGACCCAGCCTGATGAGAACATTGTCGTGACGGAAATGATAGTTGCCAAACATTGACGTAACATATAAAGTGAACTTTTTTTTGCGAATGCACTTCCAACTAATCCATCACCCCTTTAGGATTGTTTCTCTGTCAAATGTCACACACAGTACCACCCATGGCCAGCCGGACGTCAACCACAGTACATACGAGCAGAGAAGAACCAGCATGATGAAAGCAGCGTGATGAATGCAGCTTGATGAAGGCAGCACGAAACCCACCACACACCACGTCACTTCTTTCAAGTCCTCCCTTGGTATAGGATTAAGAAGATTTTATATTTTTCTACTTTAGGAAGTAAGGAGTGTGGAATGGATCGCCACACAACGAACCCTGGTGAGCCCAGCCAGGGAGGGATTCACCACTGTGGAAGACGGAGTTTTGCCGACACTCACTCATTTGAGTGGCTGGAGCCCTGGTCAGTGAACTGGTTTTACAGTTTATCTAATGGCTACAGCCCAAACAGGACTTTTATCCTGCCGGAAGGGGCCACGATAAAAATCGTCTGGAATAGTGTTGGAAATGATGATGTGAGAAGAAATGCAGATGGAAGCAGAAAATTCATCTGGAATATGACGGAAAACGAAGATGTATAAAGAACTCAGATGGAGCAGAAAAATTCATCTGGAATATGAAAATGAAGATGTATAGAGGAAGAAGAGATGGGACAGAAAAGCTTGGGAAGAGTATAGAACCAGGAGGAAGTGAGGAAGTCGAAGGTGGAGAAACGACCTACAAGGTGCGGTATGGAAGAAAGAAGACAGAAGACAGAAGATGTGGTGTGAAGAAAGAGCAGAAGATGCTGTCCTGACATCTGAAACATGATGAAGGACCAATGACTACAGCCTGAGCGTGCCGCCATCCCCTATTTTTCAGATACCAGCTGGATGGAAGACGAGCTATGACCCAATCTAATGTACTGATGTTGTTGATGTATAATAAAACATATTGGAATATTCTAATATGTGAGTAGGAACATTTTTTGTGTTATTTTGGGTATTTTTCTGATTTGTTGATGTTTACTACAAAGATGTCTTTTTTGTCTCACTTTTTTCTATGAGTTCATTTTGATCAATGTCTTGACTATGAGGCTCGATGTTGTGGCTATATTACTGACTGAGATGATTATTAGTTTTGACATGTTGGGCGAAATGTAACACTGCTGTTGTTTGTAGAATGATTGCAAGGTTGCCTCGGACACTATGCTACATAGTGAGGATTTTTCATTCTATGTTCCTTGTTATAGTTTCCTTTTTCTCCTGGCATAGTAGCTTTGATCTTTGGAGGTATAGTGATTACGATCAAACTAGCGCCAGTGAAAAACATACACCTATGAGTTGTTGTTTGTAAATGTGAGACTATACATCGCCCAGATTACCCCTGATAACACACGTGATGTTGATGTCTATATGACATCAGAGTCTGTGATGGAAACTTTGGTCTTATGGAGGTGTATTGATTGGTTTGTCAGGACCAAAAGCTAGCCTGCAATTATGTCACATGTACCAGCAAGCATGACTACAGACCTCGTATACCACCACATTCTGGGTTGACACACTCAGGCTTCCACCCCATGATGACCCCTGCCCAATGACGCAGCCGCGTGACCTACAACCACACTCTAGCTAAGACACCTGGCCAGGACCACACCTGCACACACCACCAGATCAAACCAGTTTAGTGTTAATTGTTAGAGGTCAGAAGCGGCTGGGCCGACCATATGTGCGTCTGCCAGTCCATCCACGGCCTCCGATTCCATTGATTCTCTAATTTGGCTGTTGTCATCTCTCTCCCGTTCGGGTCGTCACTGGTTCACTAAGCAGAGTCATCGCACGTCCTCCCAGGTCGGGAGGGAGACTTCCTGACCAGACCACTGCATCTCCCATAGGAGGCAGTCAGCCAGTGTTCCACTGCTCACGTCAGGGTACACATGCAGCTCCGGTCAGAACGTCCTAGGGTGAGTTACTCATCAGGGAAGTGTATCTATCTCAGGTAAAACTGAGAGCCACGTCAAGTAACGTAAAGCATAAATGTGTTAGCAATTCTCCGATATAATAGTGATATGGATGTCCATGTCATTGAGTGAAGCAATAAATATTGTATCAAGAGGTGTTTAACAAGTTGTCCCTTTAAGAAGTGATATATGCGGCTGACACACGAGATAAGATAAGAGTAGGACGCTGTGCAAATAACATCCAGGCCACGCTACCAAGTTTCCTACCTTTACATTCCTAC
>NW_024716074.1:0-10184 GCF_018991925.1 Homarus americanus | reverse complement strand
GAAGTCACGCATTACACGATTCGAAAACTGATGAAAGAATGTTAATAGACTAGTTAAAGGTGCTAAACGCCCGCTTGTAGCCGCTACAAATCAGCTGATCAATCGGAAAGTTTCTCCTGTAAGATTTCTGAATAGAGTTTTGAAATGGTTGTTTCCAGTAATTTGCTCATCATTGATGCTAGACTGATTGGCGGCAGTTGAGTGATAGTGATTCATCTCCCTCTTGTGCAAACTCCATAATACATTCAGCCATCCTCCAGATCTCTAAGAATACAATCTGTTTTAATTTATTACGTTAAACAACTTGCTATGTAAGCATACCAGTTTTCACAGCTCCTTAACACTGGGCAAATATCTCATCGCATCCAGGTGATCAATAGGTTTGCAGTTTGTTCATTTGCTTTAAATAGATCGCTGACTATCCGCCTAATCGGTTTTCACCATTCTTGTCAGAGTCGCAGCTCCGGCATCATGCCTAAACTTTCAAAGAAAACTGTTGTGCAACATTTATTCAAATTCATTGGCTCATTTCCTCCACTCATCGAAAGCTCGCCAGTCTGGACCGCATATCCAATCTTCTCGTGGCTTTTGTAGTTTGATACGCCTAGAATCCTTGGGTTTATCTCTCCTCGCCTCCCCATATCCTACCCTCATTATTCCTCTCGCTTCCTTGTCTGGCTTTTAAACCTACCGCCAACAATCTCATACAGTCCCTCGGAGGTGAATTTTGCCACTTACTTCATCCTCTTCCACCCGGTATTCTCAATAATGATGTTCAAAATAATTATTTCATCCACGAAAATATTGTTGTCTGACAGAGTTTTAGCAGCCAGCAAATCTACCACGAATTGCTGTGAACCTGCAATCCAGATCTCGTCGGTGTCATTCGTCAGGTCTGCTGTTGCGACACCCCCTCTTCAGCCGCTCCTCTTTAAACCACAAATTTGCCCTTTGAAACTAAGTACTTTATAGGGTAATCTTCTGTCAGCCTCGCCCGGAACTAACTGAATCGCCAGATCGCCATTGCAGTTCGTTCTCACTCCCCTATTATTAAAAGTAACAGGTTTTCTGTCTGACAGAACTAAGTCGTTATATTACTCCCAGGTCTGGTTATATGCGACTTATAAACAGTCCTGATCGTCTCGCAGAAACTTGCATTTGGAGCACTGTGAAGCGTCAGTCCAATCTATTTGGCCAAGGTTAAGTCGCCAACATACAGACTTTACAGCGTATGCCTCGCGCATTTCATCCCAGATAAGCGCTCATTGATGCTATCAAGATTGTGGCCCATATTACCTGTGAATAATTTTCCCGACCGTCGCTTAATTCTATCCAAATTGCTTTGCATTCTCTGCCTTTATTTCTATTATTTCAAACCTCCATAATATCCCTAACATATAGCCACCCGCCCTTTCCTGTCTGCCTATCAGCATGGAACAGCTTGTACTCTGGTATTCGACTGCAACTCACGCGCTCCAGGTTGATCCATGCATGCACCATATCGACATACCATCCAACATCATACATCTAGTTTCATACCTCACCGTTCGTACACTTGCCAGTCAGTTCTGAGCCTCAACAGTTTAGCCTTTAAACTCTCAACCAACTTCTAGTCATCATTCCAACACTATTCTGTAGTCCAACACCACCACCACACCACCACCACCACCACACACCACCACTATCGCCACCACCACCACCACCACCACCAACACCACCACCACTCACCTCACCACCACCACCACCTCACCACTCACCACCACCACACACACCACTACACGCCACCACCTCCAGCACCACTACTACTACCACCACACACCACTACTATCGCCACCACCACCACGACCACCACCACACACCACTATTATCGCCACCACCACCACCACCACACACCAATTATCACCACTACTATCGCCACCACCACCACCACCACACACCACTACTATCGCCACCGATCACTACCACGACCACCACCACACACCAATACCATCGCTACCACCACCACCACACCACCCACCACAAACCACTACTATCGCCACCACCACCACCACCACCACCACACACACTACTACTATCGCCACCACCACCACCACCACCACCACACACCACTACTCATCGCCACCACCACCACCCACACCACCACCACTACACACCACTACTTATCGCCACCACCACCACTACCACGACCACCAACCACACACCACAATACTATCGCCACCACCACCTCCAGCACCACTACTACTACCACCACACACCACTACTATCGCCACCACCACCACGACCACCACCACACACCACTACTATCGCCACCACCACCACCACCACACACCACTACTATCGCCACCACCACCACCACCACCTTCACCTGAGATCCCGTGAGGTGATTAAGCAAGGTGTGTAATCCCCTGGCAGGAGGGATACAGCAGTATTCACCTCAGGAGTACCTCGTGTTAATCCCAGGAGGAGGAGACAAGTATCCACAGGTGTACAAGGTCATTTCGCACCTTGTAATTAGTATTCACATCAAAGATTCATGTTAGGTTAGGTTAGGCAAGGGTTGAGTTGTGTTGGGTTGGTCAGGTCAGGTGAGCTCAAGTTAGGTCAGGTTCGGTTAGGTTCAAATTACTATCAAAAGACGAGTAACAATACATATGCTTACCTTAATATAGCCTATGGTAGTTTTATATTAACAAGAGATTAGTAAATATATAGTCATTTAACTACAGCTTATGGTAGTTTTAAGACTAACAAGGTGATTAACATACGTGTCCCTCCCTCCCTCTATCAAACCACAAGAAAACAATCCACCATTCATTACATAATCTACTACCAGTTAATTATCTACCTGTGATAATTAATTACTATCCTCCAGGTAGACGGCATTAGGGATATAAGGATATCATAGTGATGTTTCTTGTTATGAAAGTCTTGTTTATTCACGTTTCAATATTCTAGTTGGTTCGTCAGTCTGAATGTCGTGGTGATAACTAGGAGATGCTTTGGTGAGGGAAGGTAGAAGGAAAATTGTTCCTTTGTTTATGGAGGAGCTATTGGTGAAACTACTCCTCGGGTGGGGGGGAGGGAGCGGGAAGTAATAAGAGGGGAGGGAGAAGAGGGGAGAGGAATATAGGAGGAAGAGGAAGGGAGGGAAAGAGAGGAGAGGAGAGGAAAAGGAAGGAAGAAGGAATGGGAAATAATAATAATAACAACAACAAAAACAACAACAATAATAATAATAATAATAATAACAAACATGATAATAATAATAACAATAATAATAATAATAATAATAATAAAATAACACTAATAATAACAAATAACAATAATAACAATAACAACAATACGTAACACAACATAACAAACTTTTATTATTGTGTCTGAACATTTACCCAGAGACTTTATGTTATTATAAATTATAAATATAGTGAAGAAAAAACTATTTATCATAATAATGAGAATCATCTTTCATCAGAGACCACATACTTTAAGAATTACTGTTCTTTATCACAGGCAAGTAGTGTGTGTGTGTGTGTGTGTGTGTGTGATTGATTGATGTTATGAGAAAATTTAACGTGGTTGATTCACTACTTTAGGAATACCTACTACTACTACTACTACCACCACCACCTGTTGTAAATAACACAAAGAGACGTAGTTATTTATGACACACGCCACAACACAATCAATCACATGTTAAGGTCACCAACTACCATACAACTGGTTCCGTCAGTGAGAACAAAAACACGACAAAAACAAAACAATTAAACCACAAACAACAATCAACAACAAACAACAACAAACAAACAAAAGATATGAAACAAATAAAAGCATGCGACTAAGAAGCAAAGGCAAACGTTTCTGCCAAAGGAGAGAAAGAGAGAGCACTGCTGGCGGAGCACCGGCATGTATGCACTTACATGGATGACACTTACAGAGGAGGCTAATATACAGGTGACGGCACTCTACATGGCGTATAATCGGCACGGTATATAACATAGTATATAATATACATGTATATAAAATTTACATGTATAAACCCATATGGTATACACCTACATGGTATACACCCACATGTGTATGCACCCACATGGTATACACCTACACAGTATGATAACTCCACATGCATACACCCACATGGTGCATACAATGTACATGCATACACCCACACAGTATGCACACCCACAAGTGCATCACACCCACATGCAAGTACACCCACATGTGCTACACCCACACAAGTATACAACCCACATGTGCATACACCCACACAGTATACACCCACATGCATACACCCACATGCATACACCCATACGCATAATATGTGCATACACCCACATGCATCACACCCACATGGTATAATATCTGCCACACACACCCACATTACATGTTTAACCCACACGGCATGCACACCCATATTGTACATTATAACCCACATTGCATTAACCCACATGCATCACAATCACACAGCATACAACTCCACATTGCATACACCCCACATTATATACACCCCATAGTATACACCTACATGCAGTATAATTTACACAGTATACACCTGGAGACAATAATGTAATCTATAATGCATACACCGACATGTATGCACACCTACATGGGTATATAATCAAGTATACACTATCGCATGCACACTAAAACAGTATACACCCACACGCATAATTCCACATTAAAAGTACACCCACAGTATACACCACATGCATACACACCCACATGGTATACACCCACATGCATGCATAATCACACAGTATACATACACATGCTTACATGCATACACACACGGATGCACACCCACATGGTATACACACCCACACAGTACACACCCACACAAAGTAATTCTACAGTATTACACCCATGTTTGGCTAATTCCACAGTATACACCCACATGGTATAATAACTCCACACAGTATACAATCTACATTACAGGCTATTTACAGGCATACACCGACATGTGGCATACACTTGTTGGTATACACTTACATTGTATGCACCCATGGTGTACACCGGCATGTATGCATGTATACACTGCATAGTATACACTTACATGTATATAATGCATATGCTTATGTATATAAATGCACATGTATGGCACTTACATGGCACTGCAGCACTTACATGTATACAATCACAAGGTATATATCACATGTATATACCGGCAGCATAATTTATATGTATATACTGGACATGTAAAAGTATCATAATGGTACATAATTTACATGCAATGTATAACTTACATGTATACACCTACATGGCATACACCGCGATATAATCATGAAAACCCATATGTATACATCATATGTAAATACACTTCACGGTATACACTTACATGGTATATACCTACATGTATATAATTTACATGCGGCGGAAACTTACACAGTATACACATATATACACCCACATGACACATGTATACACCCACATGTGCATACACCACAGTATACACTGCCATACATAATCACAGTGTATACACCTGCATGGTATACATGGTATAGCACCCAACGGTATACACCTACATGCATATTAACTACATTGGTTACAACTTACACTGCATACACCCACATGGTATAATAATTCCACACGTATACACCATGCATAATTCCACAATGCATACACCCACATGCATACACCTACACGCATAATAATCATACGTACACACCCACACGGTATACACCCACATGCATAACTCCATACGGTGCATACAATTAATTAAACATTATTAATAACGCTATACACACATTACATAAACAGTATATACCACTATAAATAGCACACACTCTACATTATGGTATACACAGAAATACATGTGTATATAATTTACATGTATACACCTACATGTATACACTGCTATACACTTACATGTATACACTTACATGTACACTCATATGTATATAATATGTGTATACACTTATGCAAAGCACATGATATATACACTTACATGTATATAATTTACATGTATACATCAAATGTATACACTTACATGTATATAATTTACAGGTATAATTTACATGTATACACTGCATACATCTACATGGTAAACACAATACATGTATACACCTATATTGCATATACACTTACATGTTATACACACAGTATAAACTTACATGAGCACACCATGAACACCATAATTTACACAATATACACCTAAACAAACGTATACAATTCACATGAAAATACACCCCCACATGGTATACACCTCTACATGTATACACCCCACATGCACACACCTACAGTATACACGCACATGTATACACATGTATACACTGCTATATACATGTGCACACACATGCATACACTGCATACACTTCATGTATAACACCTACACATGTATACACTGCATAAACTACATACTAACTATAACACATATACATAGTATACACCACATGCATACACATGTATACACTTACATGTATAATGGTATAGTATAATTTATATAATTTATATACACTATATATACACTTACATGTATACACTGTATATATACACTGCTTATACACCTACATGTATATAATTTACATGTATATACCCCATATGTATACACTGCCATATACCTACATGTATATATATGTATACACTTACATGTATACACCTATATTGCAAAATACACTTACATGTATACACACATATTATACACTGCCATACACTTACATGCAGGCATACACCTGCATCGCATGGCAACATATATACACCCACATGTATACACCCCAGTATATAATTCATGCATACACATGGTATACACCTACATGTATACACCTACACAATTCACTGCCATACACCCCACATGCATACAATTTACATAAAGCAATAATTTATATGCATGTGCACTTAAAGGTATACACCTACATGCTTTACACACTGCTTACACAATTTACATGCAAATGCATAATTTACACGCATGGCACCTACATGGGTATATAATCACATGTTTGGCATTTACATATATATACACTTACATGGGTATTGTTCTTACAGGTATACAATTTACACAGTATACACCTACATGGTATGGTTAATTTATATTGCATAACACCCATACGCATACACCCATGCTGCATACACCCCGCTGCGCATACACCACACGCCACACCGGCACGCATACACCACATGCATACACCCACATGCATACACCCCACATGCATACACCCACATGCATACACCAAGGTATACACCCACATGCATATATGCATGGCACTTACATGGTGTATACACTTACATGCTGCATAATTTACATGGGTATATAATTTACATGTATACCTACATAAAAAGCACACTGGCATGTATATACACTCTAACATGTGCATTACAATTTACATGCATACACTTACATGGTATGGCATTACAGGTATGGCACTTAAGAAGGGTATGCACCAAGATACACTCTATGCATACACTGGTATACACCCCATGCATACACTTACATGCATATAATTTATGCAAAGCACTTCTACATGTGGCATACCTATATGTATGCACTTACATGTGATGGCACCTACACGGGCACACCTACGCCCGGCGGCACCCCATATCGGCATCATATGCATGGCACCGGATATGCACACCCCACATGGGTGCATACACCCACATGCATGGCACTTACATGTGTATACACTTACATGCATGGCACATAAGTATGGCACTTACATGTGTGTGGCACACAGTACATACCCCACATGGTATACACTACATGTATACACCTACATGTGCATACACTGGTATGCATGGCACATGCATACAATTTACATGCATAAAACCACATGCATACACCACATGTATACACTACACAGTATACACTACATCTACACTATATATACCCACATGTATATAATCATATACACGTATATGTATAAATAATTTACACAGTATATAATTCCCCATACGCATATACTGCCATACAATTTACATGCGCCACAATCGACACTGCATAATAATTCCACATGCATAATAATTTATACATCACATGTTATGCTAATTTAATATATTACAATTCCACATTGCATGTACACCTAGTATATACCTACATGTATGGTTAATTACGTATATAATTTACATGTACATGGCACTGGCATGGTGTATACACTTACATGGTATAATTTATATTTATACACTCATATGTATATATAATTTACATGCATATAATCATATAAGTATACACATGTGTATACACTTACAGTATATATCACATACACCATATTATATAATGTACATGCATACACTTCATACGCATAAACCCACATGCATACAATTTACATGGTATATACCCACATGCATACACTTACATGGTATACACCTACATGGGTATACACTTACATGCATACAATTTACATGGTATACAATTTACACATAAGCAAAATAATTTACACAGCATGGCACCATATGCATACACCTATACGTATACACCCCACATGCATACACCTACATGCATAATCATATGTTGTTACAATTTAATATTGCATACACCTACAGTATACACCGGCAGGTATAACGGCTGGTGGCGGCACCGGCAGGTGGCGGCACGGCGGCATACCACATGGTGGCGCACGGCATGCGGCGGGGCACATGTGCATGGCATCAGAAGGTGTATACACTTACATGTATACACATATATAACATGGTATATAATTTAAGGGTATATAATTTATATGTATATAATTACATGTATACATATATATGTACACTTACATGCATATATTATATATACAATTTACATGTATATAACGACATGTGGCGGCAACGTATGTATACTGTATATGTATACACTCTACATGTATATACCAAGCATATAATTTATATGGGTGTATACACTTACATGTATGTAATGTATATACAGTATGCATAATTTGTTATGGTTAATTTACATACATATGGTTAATTTACATGTGTATGGCACCGGCATATGGTACACTTACATGTATATAATCTTACATGGGTAGAGTACAATTCCATATGGTATATAACCTGCACGTATAATTACACACATACACTTATATGGTATATACTGTATATTGGTATACACTTACATAAAAAACACACCATATGTATATACTATATGTATGCATAATAAGGTATACACTATATGTATACACTTAAAACAGTATGCACCTACAGGTATACACTTACACAGTATATACATGCATACACTTAAGGTATACACGTATACAGTATACATCACATGGTATATACACTCACATATATATAATTACATAAGTATACTTACATGTATACACTTACATAAAACACCTACATGCATATACCTACATCCATATACTGCATATACCATATTATATACACTTACATGCATATAATTTTACATGGTACACTTACATGGTATACACCACATGTATACACCACATAATAATTTATATGGTAAATGCATAATTTACACGTATGCATAATTTACATGGTATATAATTTCGATAAAGCGTATGGCATCGGCATATGGCGCACTGGCGATGTGGCGATAACGGCATGTGCATATAATTTACATGGTATATAACGGCATGGTGGCACTGCTATGGTGGCGGCACCGGCATGCGGCACGGCGTGGCGCCACCGGCGATGGTATGGCACGGCACGGCGCATCGGCAGGTATACACTGGCATGGTGGCGGCGACCGGCGGGCGGCAACGGTTGCGGCGGCAATCGGCGGTGGCGGCACTTACATGCGGCGGCACCGGCATGGTGGCGGCATCGGCGATGGTGCATAATAACGGCATGGTGGCGGCACCGGCGGCGGTGCGCAACGGCGTGGCGCAACGGTGGCGTATACACCGGCATGTATAATAATCGGCATGGGTATGGCAATCATATTGCATGGCATCATATGCATGGCACCGGCAGTATGGCAATTTACATAAGTATGGCACCGGCGCATGCGCGCTCATACAGTATGGCATTTATGCGGCGCACCGGCATTGCATACACCGCGCGGCATATGGTATATACACTGACACAGACATAACTTCACATGTATATAATTTACATGTATACACCCCACATGCATAATTACACAGTATATATCTATATATGTAAGTATAATTTATGTGTATATAATTTACATGTATATAGCACTTCTACATAGTATAATTTACACAGTATACACCATACAGGCAATTAGTATACACCCCACATAAGTATACACCTACATGGGTATACACCGGCCATACACCTATAATTTACATGAT
>NW_024716073.1:0-15000 GCF_018991925.1 Homarus americanus | reverse complement strand
ATAGAAAAAGAGAGATAAGAGATAAAAAAGAGAGATAGAGGTAAAAAAAGAGAGATAGAGATAAAAAAAGAGAGATAAGAAATATAAAAAGAGAGATAAGAGATAGAAAAAAAAGAGAAAAAGAGAGACAAAATTCTCCAACAAGTATACAGGTTTTGGGTGTTGAGGCTCCGTGTAAATTACTTCATGATTCAAGTAATAAAGTTGATTGGGTCACAGCTGACGACGGGCTCTAGTCCCACATCCCCCCTGAAATTCATTCCCGTTAAGTGAGAGAAGTTATTTCCGTCTTTTACTTATCTCCTTCTGTCTCCATCCTTCTATAGCTATCTTCATTTATTATAATTTTTTGTCTGTTTCGTGGTTTTTGGGGGCCTGGCTTCAACAGCAAAAAAAACCAGCACTCGTCATCCCATCACAGCAATAAACAGCAGTAGCAAGTGTAGTAATAACAGTCCCATCAACAGCAGTAAAAAAAAAAAAATAAATAAAACTATCCCACATCAACAAGACTGTCAGTAGTTGCAACACGTCAGGTCACGATAATAATCATTCATTATTGTTATCACCATCAACGTGTTACCTAGCCTACCTTCCTTGCTCTCACCCGTCACTCCACACCTGTCACCCACACCCGTCACACACACACACACACCCCGTCACACACCCTACGTCACCCCTCCCCCACGAATACTAAAATATTCACTATATAACAACAAAATCCTCCCTACCCTCCCTCCCTCCGGCCATTGTATCGTCGACTCTACCAATCTATTCGACACAAAACACAACTGAGAACAGAACACACCTGACAGATTACCTGAATACGATCCAATATAAATCCACAAGTTGGATTTGTATCATCTTTGAATAGCTGTGAGAATGAGGGTAGGTGAGTGGATGAGATGGAATAGATGAATAGCCTTAAAAATATGGCGACGGAAGTATATTGAGACTATACGTTAATGGGGGGAGAGAGAGAGAGAGAGAGAGCAGAGAGAGAGAGAGAGAGAGAGAGAGAGAGAGAGAGAGAGAGAGAGAGTAATTGGATGATATACGTTCACGTAATCTCACCTAGGAGACAAAGTTAACTAGATACGTTCACTTAAACTCAGCTAGGAGACAAAGTTAACTGAATACGTTCACTTAAACTCAGCTAGGAGAGAAAGTTAAGTAAATACGTTCACTTAAACTCAGCTAGGAGACAAAGTTAACTAGATACGTTCACTTAAACTCAGCTAGGAGACAAAGTTAACTGAATACGTTCACTTAAGCTCAGCTAGGAGACAAAAATTACCACAGAATACTTATGAATTTCTGACCTAAAATATAAAATCAACAAACACGAGAGACAAGATGGACGTGATCATAACAAGAGAGTCTAAAGGTGCGTAAATTATGCTGTCAAACATTTTTCGTTTTAATGTTTAATTTTTTTTCCTTCGTCCATAACAGCACAAAAAACAGCAGCAGCAGCAGCAATGTTCAACAGCCCGTGTGATGATGGACAGGTGGGGAATCTGGTTGCTGCATGGATCAAGTCTCACTAGATTAAATCCAGCCAGGTAATAGTTCATACAGGATCAACATATCCCGCTGGCGGTATTAAGAGACGTGATAAAAATATATATATATATATATTTGCAGGGATTCATTTTACCTCCAATTGTCCAGTTAAGTTAGGTTAGGTTGGGTTAAGTTAGGTTAGGTTGGGTTAAGTTAGATAAGGATTGAGTAGGTTAGGTTAATATACTGTAAGCTAGAATAGATTAGGTTAGTTAGCTAGTAAAGGTTAGGTTAGGTTAGGTTAGGGAGGGGACAACAGACAGGTGGGTTGCCATAAACCTTGGTCACGTCACAGGTGCAGTAAAGTCTCCCTCCGTGGTTGTGTTGACCAGGTCCTGTTGGTGTGGTTATTCATGAAGGAGGAGGGAAAGGGGAATAGGGAATGAGAGGGTGTGTTTGTGTGAGGGGGAGGAAGATAGAAACAGAGGAGAAAGGGAGTAGTGAATGAGAGAGAGAGAGAGAGAGTTTCTGTCAGACCAAAGCTATCCAGACCAGGATAATGACGTACAGTAGTTAAAACAACTATCTGTGCATAATTTTTTTGGTATATGAGGGCTGTCATTAGTCACACGTAAGATTTCGGAGCACATCAACCCCCACCTGTACAGATAGTTGTTTTAGCTACTGTACATATCAGTAACTATGACGAGGCACCACCAATAGGCCTGCCACGACTAGTACACCACACCCCGTGACTCCCGAGCACACGGTAACAGCGGCCTGGTTTAACACGGGACCCTGAACTCCCCCAATAAAAGAGGGCCTACAGCTCATTCACGGGACACTCAGTATCCAGCACCAGTCGGAGTCACACTTCAGGTCCCAGCCTCCCGCAGGTTACACATGAGTCATTCTCAGAGCGAACCATAGGAAGTGTATCCATGTCATGTTTACGTCCAGGTGTCAAAGGTTCGGTCATGATCTAGTGAGCGATAAGTCTCTGCTAACGACAATATAATGACCTTGTGAATTTGTCCAGTGTTCATTCAGTTAACTAATAAATAACTTGTACTTAACAATGTTGTTTAGAGATCCCCCAAAGATCATAATAATATTGATATAAACTATTGTGTCACGCTACCAACTTTCCTCACTTTGCAATCCCTCCTACAATAACTCACACTGTATCTTCATAATGGTTCTAATTGTATTCATTACAATGGTGTGGATGTGGCCTGGGCCAGAGTGTAGGTGTGGCCTGGGCCAGAGTGTAGGTGAGGCACGGCTCAGGGTATAGATGTGGCACGAGCCAGGAAAGAGGTGTGGCACGGGCCAGGGTATAGGTGTGGCCCAGGCCAGGGTGTAGGTGTGGCCCAGGCCAGGGTGTAGATGTGGCCCGGGCCAGGGTGTATATGTGACCCAGGCCAGAGTGTAGGTGTGGCCCTGGCCTGGGTGTTGGTGTGGCCCATCACCACCGCCGCCTCACATAGTCCACAAATATTTTATTATTCATTTTGCCCATAAATATATAATGAGATGAAGAATAGCGTCCCTCCCTCCCTCCCTCCCTCCCTCCCCCTCTCTTTCCTGTGAGGAGAATAAAAGGACTTAGTGAAAACTTGAGAGAGAGAGAGAGAGAGAGAGAGAGAGAGAGAGAGAGAGAGAGAGGCCATTTCATTACTTGGTACACCTAATCACTCTTCGTAAACGACACACCTGGGTTCTGATAACTGTATAGCGCTGCACTAACTCTACTGAGCTGTACTAACTGTATGGTGCTGCAATAACTGTATTGTGCTGCAGGAACTGTATGGTGTTGCAATAACTGTATGGTGCTGCAAGAACTGCATTGTGCTGCAGGAACTGTATGGTGATGCAATAACTGTATGGTGCTGCAATAACTGTATTGTGCTGCAGGAACTGTATGGTGTTGCAATAACTGTATGGTGCTGTAAGAACTGTATTGTGCTGCAGGAGCTGTATGGTGTTGCAATAACTGTATGGTGCTGCAAGAACTGTGGCTAAAGGTAGGAACTGTATGGTGCTGCAATAACTGTATGGTGCCAAGAACTGTGCCGTTGCAGGAACTGTATGGTGTTGCAATAACTGTATGGTGCTGCAAGAACTGTATTGTGCTGCAGGAACTGTATGGTGCTGCAATAACTGTATGGTGCTGCAAGAACTGTATTGTGCTGCAGGAACTGTATGGTGCTGCAATAACTGTATGGTGCTGCAAGAACTGTATATGTGCTGCAGGAACTGTATGGTGTTGTGTGCTGCAAGAACTGTATGCAGGAACTGTATGGTGCTGCAATAACTGTATGGTGCTGCAAGAACTGTATTGTGCTGCAGGAACTGTATGGTGTTGCAATAACTGTATGGTGCTGCAAGAACTGTATTGTGCTGCAGGAACTGTATGGTGCTGCAATAACTGTATGGTGCTGCAAGAACTGTATTGTGCTGCAGGAACTGTATGGTGTTGCAATAACTGTATGGTGCTGCAAGAACTGTATTGTGCTGCAGGAACTGTATGGTGTTGCAATAACTGTATGGTGCTGCAAGAACTGTATGGTGCTGCAGGAACTGTATGGTGTTGCAATAACTGTATGGTGCTGCACTAACTGTATTGTGCTGCAGGAACTGTATGGTGTTGCAATAACTGTATGGTACTGCAAGAACTGTATTGTGCTGCAGGAACTGTATGGTGTTGCAATAACTGTATGGTGCTGCAATAACTGTATTGTGCTGCAGGAACTGTATGGTGTTGCAATAACTGTATGGTGCTGCAAGAACTGTATGGTGCTGCAGGAACTGTATGGTGTTGCAATAACTGTATGGTGCTGCAAGAACTGTATGGTGCTGCAGGAACTGTATGGTGCTGTCGTGTATAAACATGTTTTTTACACCACGGAAGTACCATTGTTATTTTTACGTATTCAATTTACATAGTTGAAGTCTTATTTACATACTGTTTCAGGTTTACTACCCAGAATCAAGCCACGTATTGTCACATAAACATACAACAATGTTTACATTAATCAGCTGATCACTCGCCACGTGTCGTCACATAAACACAACAAATCCGAGTCACTGGAAGAGCCTCCTCTACGGACTGGGAGAGTTTACTCCTGGGAAAGATTAATCCACACGATTGCCCTGAAATCTATTCCAACTGGGAGTAAAATCCATTTTCACTAAGTGGGTCATAAATTCCTGGGTCTTTTTAATTTATCTTCTGTCATTGTCCGTCTTTTCTTACGTTTATCCGTTGTTTCTGTTTCTCCGTGTCCGTCTGTCTTCCTGTCTTGTGCTACACCATGGAGATAAGGAAACTCTTGTTAAACTAAATATAGTGACCCTGAGAGTTGGTAAATGTCATTAATGTTAGACAGTCTTACTCTCTGTCTTTCCTAATAGTTCTCCCCGTCTTTTTTCTTTCCAATTTCTGTCTGTATCTCTCTCTCGTTCTTTCCCTACTATTTTTCGCTAAGTTTCTGTCCGTCTGTCTGTCTGTATTTTTCTCTCTTTCTCTCCCCTTTTTCTCCATTTCATTTTCTCCCATTGATTCTTCCCCTTTCCTCTCTTCTTTAATATAACCATGCCCGTCTGACCTTCTCCCCTAAAGGATCCCTCCCTCCTCTTCCCCCGAAGGATCCCTCCCTCTCTCCCCTTAAGGACCCCTTCCCAAGGATCCCTCCTCCCTATGGGTCTCACCTCCCCCCACGCCTCCTGCCCGGCCATCACACCTGACTGGGCACAATTAACAGGATCACTCAGGTGTTTGGGAAGGTTGGGATAAAAAAGTTGCCAATTACTGGAAAGACAACTAGCCCTGACCTCACGAACAGCGGGGAGGAGGAGAGAGACGGCGAAGGAAAGGTGGAAGAGAGAGAGAGAGAGGGGGGGGAGAAGAAGGGAGAAAAGACGAGGGAATGATGAAAGAAAATGAGAAGGAAGAGAAAATAAGAAGCGAGACAAACTGTAGAAGGAAGACGAGAAAGAGATGAGAATAAACAAAAGGAAGACTAAAGAAAGGTAAGATAATGGAGAAGCAGGGAGATGAGAGAAAGGTAAATAAAATAAAGAAGAATGAAGGTACGAGAAGGAAATAAAACGTAAAACATTTATGACAACAAAAGACTCTTCCAACACCATCTACAGCTCAGGTTATGTTTACGTTCATCAGCTGATCTCCACCATTGTTGACATAAATCATCTGACTCCAGGCCATGTTAAAACCCTATCACCGAGTAGTTATTCCGGGTTAGTTAGTTAGTAGGGTTTTTTTTTCCCCTGTATACAATAATTCACGGTTTCTTGTTGTCTCTGGGTTCACGTGTTTCACTACCTCACCCTATTATGTAAATGAGACGACAGGTGATATACTGTGCGTCTCCTTACACACTCCCTGTATCGCAGTCTCTCGTTATCTCTCTCGTTTATCTCTTCTGTCTCTCTATTATTCCTCTCTTTTAATCTGGTATTTACAACTTCCCTTCCTCATTCCTTCCTTTTATCCCTTTCCTTCCCCTCTCTTCTTCCCTCCCTCCCTCCCTCTTGTGCCCCCTCCATTCATATTCTCCTCCTACCTTCTTCCTTCCTTCCGTGCTCTCTTGCCTTCTCTCCTCTCCCTCTCTTCCCTCCTTTCTCTCTCTCTCTCTCCTTTCCTTCCCCTTTCCTCCTCTTTCTATTCTCTCGTCTCCCCTCTCCCGTCTCCCTAACAACAATATGTTCCACGTGAGCCATAGAATTCGGGGGAAAAAGTGTGGTTTTTACTGCATTTGTGCGGTCCCCTGACTTACTGTAATCTCCCCACTGTAAGCTCCCCACAGTAGTGCTTATCATTGTAATCTCCCCACTGAAAGATTATTAGTCTAAGCTCTACATTATAAGTTGGTCAATGTAAGCTCCCCACAATAACCTTATTAATGTAAGCTCGAAATTCTAAGATAATCACTCTAAGCTCCCCACTAAATGATTATCATCCTAAGCTCCCCACTGTATATATCCATAACAGTACTATTAAACTCACCACCGTATCTTAAGCACTGTTAAGCTTCCCCACACTACCTAACCCACTATTAACCTACTCACCATTTACCTCCCCCACACTACCCTACCCACTGTTAAGCTCCCCACCCTAAGCACCCCAGTGTAGCACCGTATAAAAAGGATTTAAACCAGACCACAAAGCTTTTAAAAGTCGAGTCATCTCTGCCAGGTAAAATAGACATATACCTGTATACTGTATATACATGACGTACGTGTGTCAGGTGTTTTGTGAACATGTGTGTCAGGTGTTGCGTGAACAGGTGTTGTCGTCGAGTGAACAGATGTGTCAGGTGTTACCGTCGAGTTAACATGTGTGTCAGGTATTGGTTGTCGTCGAGTGAACAGGTGTGTCAGGTGTTGCTGTTGTCGTCGAGTGAACAGATGTCGTGTTGTTGTTGTGTCATGTGTGTTGCTGTTGTCGTCGAGGAACAGATGTGTCAGGTGTTGTTGTTGTCGTCGAGTGAATAAATGTGTCAGGTGTTGTTGTCGTCGAGTGAACAGATGTGTCAGGTGTTGTTGTCGTCGAGGAACAGATGTCAGGTGTTGTCGTCGAGTGAACAGGTGTGTCAGGTGTTGTTGTCGTCGAGTGAACAGGTGTGTCAGGTGTTGTTGTCGTCGAGTGAACAGGTGTATCAGGTGTTGTTGTCGCCGAGTGAACAGGTGTGTCAGGTGTTGTTGTCGTCGAGTGAACAGGTGTGTCAGGTGTCGTTGAGTAAACAGGTGGATTAGGGAAAAAATTATCTTTGTGTTACAGTAATCAACATCAGGTTACAAAATACAAGAGAAACTAAAAAAAAATACAGTAATTATTGTCAGGTAAGGTTATTATTGTGTAACTCTCTCTCTCATACAGATGACATGACACACCTCGATATGGTAGAGTCACAGCGTAATTTCCACGTCATTTACACTGTCAAACATTACATCGTTGATAAGGTTGAAAATCATTCCCAGGTAAGAGGAACGTGTACCTTATATACCATTGGTGTCGTAACTTAAGTGGGTGAGTTACGTGTGTTAATACGTTCACAATTACGAAAAAAATCTAATTTGGACCACTGAGAATCAACCTTAAGTGAACCTGTTATAAAAGTGGTCTTACGTTCACACTTACGACGAAAACCTAAGTTACGAACCACTGAGAATCAACCTTAAGTGAACCTGTTATAAAAGTGGTCTTATGTTCACACTTACGACGAAAACCTAAGTTACGAACCACTGAGAATCAACCTTAAGTGAACCTGTTATAAAAGTGGTCTTATGTTCACACTTACGACGAAAACCTAACCTACGAACCACTGAGAATCCATCTTGGTATCGTATGTTAAGTGAATTCTAACATCCCCAGGTCAGAGAAAAATCAACTTAGGATCCTTTTAGAAACTGGAGGGTCGATACCTGACTCATTAACTACCTGAGGTAAGATGACCCCTGGGTGTCTCCTGTCCCGTCAACACAAATTCCTTGTCAACACCTCACTGTCAACACCTTCCGCTGTCAACACCTTCCCTGTCAATATCTTACTGTCAACACCTTACTGTCAACATCTTACTGTCAGCACCTTCGCTATGTCAACACCACCCCTGTCAACACCTTACTGTCAACACTTTACTGTCAACACCATACGTCAACACCTTCCCTATGTCAACAAAAACAACTTAAAACAAGCAACACAAACACAAAACAAATAAAACATCAGGAATTGTTTCTTTTTTACAACAGTATTACAAAATTTATTTCATTCCGGGAGAAAAAATATGCATTAAATTCTTTCACCCGAATAACTTTCTTAAAGGAGATAGTAAAATACTTTCCCTCCAGTACATCACTTGAAGCCCAGCAGAGTTAACACGGTGGTTGGTGGTGACAGTTAACACGGTGGTTGGTGGTGACAGTTAACACGGTGGTTGGTGGTGACAGTTAACACGGTGGTTGGTGGTGAAAATTAACACGGTGGTTGGTGGTGAAAATTAACACGGTGGTTGGTGGTGACAGTTAACACGGTGGTTGGTGGTGAAAATTAACACGGTGGTTGGTGGTGAGGAGAATTAACACGGTGGTTGGTGGTGAAAATTAACACGGTGGCTGGTGGTGACAGTTAACACGGTGGTTGAGTGGTGAAAAATTAACACGGTGGTTGGTGGTGAAAATTAACACGGTGGCTGGTGGTGACAGTTAACACGGTGGTGGTTGGTGGTGAAAATTAACACGGTGGTTGGTGGTGAGAAATTAACACGGTGGTTGGTGGTGACAGTTAACACGGTGGTTGGTGGTGAAAATTAACACGGTGGTTGGTGGTGAAAGTTAACACGGTGGTTGGTGGTGAAAATTAACACGGTGGCTGGTGGTTTATGTTAACCGAGACTTCCCTGCTAACAACGTCTCTCTCTCTCTCTCTCTCTCTCTCTCTCTCTCTCTCTCTCTCTCTCTCTCTCTCCACCTTCAGGTAGTGTGGGAGGTAATATCAAGGCTCAACAAGAGACCTATACACCTCACGTTACACTCATCTACCCTAAGACTCTTCTGGACCTGTAGTGTATGTGTGTGAAGCCTTCGGGGGAGGGGAGGGGGTGCTGGCTTCAATAACGTTGGGGTTTTATGGCAATAGATTACAAAGACAGACAGACAGACAGACAGACAGACAGACAAGAGAGATACTGGCAGTCGGTGATTTGTGACAGTAAATTACTATGTTTATATAATTACTATCAGGTATATTTGATAATTTTTTTTGGTCTATAACTGATTTGTTTTCAGTAATGAGTAAAATAAGTTAAAGGATAAATAAATGATATGAAGAGAATGAATGAAGATGAATTATGGATAAAACAAAGAATAAATTAAATTAAAGGTAAGTAATCTTTTCGAATCACCTGAAGAATATTCACCCCGGATTTAGTTCACCCTAAGATTAACGAGGATGAGGTTTGGTTAGGTTAGGTTAGGTAAGGTTAGGTTAGGTTAGGTTTGGTTACGTTAGGTTAATCTATAGGGAGTCAACACTTACGAACAAACGGCTTAAAATAAAGTCAGCTTAACTCAAAGCTTTCCGTCAACTTATAATATCATATGTGTTCCCATCAACAAGTAGTTAGGGAAGTAATGGTGAAAAGCCTTGACTTCGGCTTCGGCTTCGGCTTGAGCTATGAAACATATCCAGTCGCTGGCTTCGGCTTTGTGACTACCCAATGGCTTTGGCTATATGTCTGATATGTATAGGTATATATTCATCTATTTACTCATTTATAACTTACGAGACATAGGTAATCACAGCTGATATCAAGTACATGTGAAGGATAAAGCAGTATAGAGGTAGTGCTGTAGTGAAGAGGGTGCGAGACATTCATGACATTAGAAAATTATAGGTAAAGGAGCATTAAATAAGTTAGTAGCCGAACAAAGAGAAAAAAGTTTCGTCCCAGGGTGATAAAGAGGCAGCACCTGATGTAACTCCGAGCCTCGACACCAGAGAGGCGCTTGGGTGAGAGTAGGGAGGAACTTTTGACCCTGAGTGTAGTACGGAGACAGTGCAGGTAAATGAACAATGTGAACAGTAAGTGGAAGGAGAGCTCAAAAAAATCATATGCTAATTTTCGGTAGGGTTAGGTTAGGTTTTCCTTAATATAACCCAGAGCCATAAGAACATAAGAATGGAGGAAACTGCAGCGGGCCTATTCTCCCATACTGGGCAGTCCCATCACCCAACCCCTATTGCTATCCGCCCAACCTATGTTTGAAGCTATCCAACATATTCGAGTTAATGATAATATTTGTTAACTTGTTCCACTCGTCCACTACTCTATTTCCAAACCAGTGTTTACCTATTTCGCGCCTAAATCTAAATTTGTCTAATTTAAAACCATTATTACGAGTTCGCTCCTGGTCGGATAGTTTAAGTTCCTTGGTAATGTTCCCTTTGTTTAGCCCTGACTTCCATTTATACGCCTCTATCAGGTCGCCCCTCACTCTACGTCTCTCGAGGGAGTGCAAATCAAGATGCTTTAACCTGTCTCTGTACTCAAGGTTCCTAATGCCCGGGATTAGCCTTGTCATTCTCCTCTGAATTCTTGTCATTCAAGACTGAAATTCTGAAGAAAGAAAATTGACCTCTCATAACTAGTTGTATTTAGTTAACCCAATTTACAACCATTCTTGACCTAACTGAGAATATTTATCGTGGATGAGGGGTGATTAATCTCACATGTGTACTGTACCTTTACGCTTGTTATATGACGCAACGTTGTATAGTATTTCACTATACAGTGACGTGGCTAAATAATATACACAGTTATTCAGTAGTAATAAGTGTACCTGTTGAATTATTGTTAAGTACTAATCAAGGAAGGTGATTTACTTACAGCTGTGGCGGTTGTAGGGCGTGGTGATGGTGGTGGTGGTAGTGGTGGTGGTGGTGAAAGTGGTGGTAGTGGTAGTTGTGGTGGTGATGGTGGTGGTAGTGGTAGTTGTGGTGGTGATGTTGGTAGTTACTGACACACCGGAGCTTCGTTTTAACTGTAAATAAACAAACATGGAAATATTTTAATACAAGCTTGTCACGTCACAACACCTTCACCTGATGAACACCTGTGACTTATAGTAGCCAACATTTCACTAGTCAGAGCTTGGTCATCAGTCAATTCAACTATAAAGTGTCATAAAAATCGGAGAAGGTGTGTAGGAGACATTTTAGTAACACACACACACACACACCTACACACACACACACACACACACCACCAATGTATGTAATAAGTCATTTATGTCCAATGTATATTTTCAGCCTTCGGGCTGCAGAATTTTTTCAATAAACCGTTAATTATTATTATTATTATTATTATTATTACACACACAACCATGTCACCATCAACCATACCAAGACCATGGTTATGCACATCAACCTCTCCTCCGACATTGTCCCACCTCCTTCCATTACTCTAGGTCCGAACACACTCCACGTTGTAGATTCCACGAAGCTCCTCGGCGTCACCATAGACAACAAACTAAATTGGAAACCACACGTCAGTGAAGTTATCAAATCCTCCAGTTTCCGTCTCCACCTCCTCCGCCGACTCAAGTCCCTCGAGTTCCTGCACGAGCTCCTCGGTGTTTACACAACATTCATACTTCCAAGCTCACCTATGCCTCCCCCACCTGGTCTTCCTCCCTAAATGCCACACAACGTAAACACCTAGAAAAAGTGCAAAAGAGGGCATGCAAGATTATTCTCTCCCCTTCCTACTCCACATATCAAGAAGCGCTCAACACACTGACCCTTTCGACTCTCACTGACCATCACCACGACCTCATCTGCAAATTTGGTAAGAAGCTTCTACACCATCCCCGACACCGGCTCCTACTACCACCTGAGATCCCTTGTCCGAGAATTGCTGTTCGACACCACAACCGCATCCAGCCCATACGTGCACGAACTGATCGCTATAAGAACAGCCCAGTCCCAACCATTGTAAAAATTATCAATAACTTGTAATAAATCAGTGTATTCACTCCCAGTAAACACTGCTCCTTACACTGTCACTATGTTGAAATGAACTGTAGTTTGAGCTTTTCCACATCTAGTTATTATATGTCTTATTTGTGTCACTTATGTTACTTGTATATTATTTGTAATTCGTAACCCATTCCCCAAATATGTAACTGTATATTTTCAGCCTTCTGGCTGCCAAGCTCTTTCAATAAACCGTTAATTATTATTATTATTATCACACACACACACCTACACACACACACACACCTACACACACACACACACACACACACACACACACACAGCTTACCATAAGTTTCATAAAGCCAGATAACAGATCTTAAGGAGCTTCTTAACTTAAGTGATTATAACTTTTTCCAGATTATACCAGCGATAAAATAACAAGAAGCTCACCATACCATAACACCCGCCTGGCCGGTCCCCACTCACACCAGACGCGGATCACCTGAAGATTAACCCCCCAGCTTGTTTCACCTGATGATTTAACACTAACATTATGGTGGGGGGGGAGAGGGTAGGTTAGGTTGGGGTTGTCAGCGCATTAATCTTAAGGTGAAATAATCTGGGGCTAATTTTCAGGTGATTTCCCGCAGAAAGGTACCAGACAGGGCCTCACACACACCTGACTAGGCCTCACACACCAGACAAGGACTCACACCTGACTAGGGCCTCACACACCAGACAAGGGCCTCCACACACCTGACTAGGCCTGCACACCAGACAAGGGCCTCACACACCAGACAAGGGCCTCCCACACACCTGACTAGGGCCTCACACACCTGACTAGGGCCTCTCACACAACACACACAGACAAGGGCCCTCACACACACCTGACTAGGGGCCTCACACACACCAGACAAGGGCCCCTCACACCTGACTAGGGCCTCACACACCAGACAGGGCCTCCACACACCTGACTAGGGCCTCACACACACCAGACAAGACCTCACCCCGCACCAGACAAGGGCCTCACACACCTGACTAGGGCCTCACACACCTGACTAGGGCCTCACACACCTGACTAGGGCCTCACACACCTGGCTAGGGACACACACACACACACTTACCTGGGGTCACAAGCATCAGTATCACTCAGGTGTTGTGACAAAAAGTGCCAATTACTGGGAGGATCACCTGTCTCCCTCACCCGCAGAGGGAGGTGTGGGGAGGAGGAAGAGAAGAGAGGAAACAAAGGAGGCAGGAAGGAAAGGGAGGAACAGGAAGGCAGGAGAAGGAAGAAAAGAAGAGAGAGAGAGAGAGAGACAGAGTATGACCGACATTGTAACAGCACAAAACATAACTTCAACCTGTCTGCTTTAATTGTAAAATGATTTAAAATACCGTTTGTGTATTAACATCAACAGCTAACTCATTATTCCAGCACATTGTTACAGGGAAAATCTGGCGTCAACAAGGAAAAACCTCACACTACAAGAGAGGTATACCAGGTGATAACAAGACCAGGTGATAACAAGACCAGGTGATAACAAGACCAGGTGATAACAAGACCAGGTGATAACAAGACCAGGTGATAACAAGACCAGGTGATAACAAGACCAGGTGATAACAAGACCAGGTGATAACAAGACCAGGTGATAACAAGACCAGGTGATAACAAGACCAGGTAATAACAAGACCAGGTGATAACAAGACCAGGTGATAACAAGACCAGGTGATAACAAGACCAGGTGATAACAAGACCAGGTGATAACAAGACCAGGTGATAACAAGACCAGGTGATAACAAGACCAGGTGATAACAAGACCAGGTGATAACAAGACCAGGTGATAACAAGACCAGGTGATAACAAGACCAGGTGATAACAAGACCAGGTGATAACAAGACCAGGTGATAACAAGACCAGGTGATAACAAGACCAGGTGATAACAAGACCAGGTGATAACAAGACCAGGTGATAACAAGACCAGGTGATAACAAGACCAGGTGATAACAAGACCAGGTGATAACAAGACCAGGTGATAAGACCAGGTGATAACAAGACCAGGTGATAAATAAAGAATAGGTGATAACAAGACTTCAGGTGATAACAAGACCAGGTGATAACAAGGCCAGGTGATAACAAGACCAGGTGATAAGGCCAGGTGATAACAAGACCAGGTGGATAACGAGACCAGGTGATAACGAGACCAGGTAGATAACAAGACCAGTGATAACAAGACCAGGTGATAACAAGACCAGGTGATGTCAAGACCAGTGATAACAAGACCAGGTGATAAGGCCAGGTGATAACAAGACCAGGTGATAACAAGACTAGGGTAATAACAAGACCAGGATAATAACAAGATCTAGGTGATAACAAGACCAGGTGATAACAAGCATCAGGTAATAACAAGACCAGGTACAATAAGACCAGGGTGGATAACAAGACCAGGTAATAACAAGACCAGGTGATAACAAGACCAGGTGATAACAAGACCAGGATAACAAGACCAGGTAATAACAAGACCAGGTGATAACAAGGCCAGGTGATAACAAGACCAGGTGATAACAAGACCAGGTGATAACAAGACCAGGTGATAACAAGACCAGGTAATAACAAGACCAGGTGATAACAAGACCAGGTGATAACAAGACCAGGTAATAACAAGACCAGGTGATAACAAGACCAGGTGATAACAAGACCAGGTGATAACAAGACCAGGTGATAACAAGACCAGGTGATAACAAGACCAGGTAATAACAAGACCAGGTGATAACAAGACCAGGTGATAACAAGACCAGGTGATAACAAGACCAGGTGATAACAAGACCAGGTGATAACAAGACCAGGTGATAACAAGACCAGGTGATAACAAGACCAGGTGATAACAAGACCAGGTAATAACAAGACCAGGTAATAAATAAGACCAGGTGATAACACCAGGTGATAACAAGACCAGGTGATAACAAGACCAGGTGATAACAAGACCAGGTAT